>NC_060077.1:96247578-96425078 GCF_922984935.1 Meles meles | reverse complement strand
GACTTCGGGGACCCAGAGCACGTGGCAGAGGTGAGGGAACAGGGGGGACCAGACAGGGACTGCGCCATGGGTCGCGTACACATCCACCGCAAGGCTGGGTCACGGTCCAGGTGCTGCGTGCAGGTCTCCTGGGCACACCTGGCCGTCTCGGAATGGAGCTCTGTGTGCCTGGGGCACCTTTCCTCCACCTCCACCTCCCCCTGGAGGAACGGCCAGATTCAAGCATTTCCATGTCCAAGCCTCAGGGACAGTTGGGAACCTGGGGTCAAGAGAGGCAGGGACCGGCCCAGGACAAAAGACGGGTACAGAGTCCAAGGAGCAGAGCTTCCCTCCAGTCCTAGGCAAGCCCCGACCCTCCCATGAGGTCTGCTTGGAGGGTGAGAGCCTCTCAGATCCTTGGGGAGAGCTACCCACCCCGTCCCATGTGGGGATGTGACCTCGGGCCTCCCCAGACAGGGAGAGGCATCTGCTTCAGCGTGCGCACATACACACACACAGGCACGCACACACAGACACACACACCCACACACACACAGACACCCACACACACACACACACCCACACACACACACACACACACACACACCACTCTGCCCAGCTAGGGCTCAGAGGGGGAGACACCCTGGGAAAATGGTGGGTAACAAGGCAGATAAGAAGAAAGAGGTTGGAGACAGCTGGGCCATGGCGTCAGGGGCGTCAGGTCTCCTGGCAAGGACCGAGATCCTTAGCATGGGGAGGGGAGACAGGAAGGGCTGATGGTCAAGGGGTCCCCAAGGGGCCCAGGGGCTTTGCCAGGGCACTGGGTGAGGACAGGGTCTGGGGCCTGGTGTCCTTCACCACCCCGGACACCTCCCCTGGAAGTAGGAAGAGGTAAACCCCCCCTCCCCAGTGTGGACAGGGCTACACCGCCAAAGGCCTCCCCTTACTCTTCTATCAATGGGGCCATAGAGACGGGCTGTCCCTAGGCTCCCACAGGCTTGCCGAAGAGCCTGTGGGCCTTGAATCTCTCTCCCTGACCCACTGTGCTCCCAGTCTTGGGAACATGCTTTGGACTCCCTCGAGGTCCTTCTGAGCAGAGGACAGCCTGCAGGCTTGGGGGGCTGACATCGTGGGCTTGCAGAATGTGGCAGAGCCCTAGAGCCCTGGTCTGGGGACCAAGGTCGGGACCCTCCTTGTTGCAGCCTCAAGGGCCCCATGTGCAAGAGGTTCCAGAGTCAGTGCTCTGCTCAGGGGGACAAGGCCTTAGCAAGGAACCAAGCACCGGCCCAGGGGAGGGAAACAGGGACAAGGGAGACTTCTGAGGGTTCTCCCATCACCCCTGGAGCCCACAGATCCTGCTCCTGTGAGACACACAAAACCAGAGACAGAGACAGACCCGGAGACAAAGTCAAAGACAGAGACAGACCCCGAACACAGGAGAGAGGGAACCAGGAGAAGTCACAGACTTTCCTCCATCGGCGGGGAAATCACCGCCAAACACTTTGTCCCCTTCTCAGGCCCACGGGCCATCCACCCTGGCGGGACGGATTCGGGAATGCCCGGGAACCGCGGTGGGGGCTGTCCGGCACAGGGGCGCAGACGAGGCCCTTGGACCTCAACCTAATGGGAGCCCCTGGAAGTCTGTGTCACCACGGTCAGACTCCATGAACTGCCACCTTGCCACGGCTGATGGGACCCAGGCAGCAGGAGGGTGGCTTTGCCTGGATCCCAGAGCAGATCCAGGCCCCTCTGGGCTGTGCTCCATGCCCCCGCCCAGCCCCTGGCTCGCCCGGGCATCACCAAGGGTGTGCACGAGCCTCCCGGGAGAGCGGGTACGGAACGTATGGAGAGGTCCCACCCCTGATGGCATCCCCAGAAGTAGAAGCCAGAACGCCCCCAGTGTGCACACGGGGAGACTGGGGAGGCCCTGGGAGCCACAGGGTGCGTCCGTGGTCCCAGTCCTGGGCAGGAGCCGGAGCAGGAACCCGGTCTGAACCCAGGTCTGGGCCCTCACAGCGGGGACCACAGCTGCACCCAGGCCTCCCAGGGGCTGTGGGTAGGCCGCGTGGGGGTCACTGTAGAGACAGGGCATGGGGTGGGGGTGAGCCTGGAGCAGCTGGGGGAGGGGCGCCCTCAGGGAGCTCCGGGGTGAGGAGGAAGTCCCGTAAGGAGCCCCCAGGCAGCGGTGACCTCACTTCCCTGACGACACAGCCCAACGGAATTGGAACCCACGTGTCCAGGCACCCACGTTCCGGAGACAACCCCCTGCCCAGCTCATTTCTGCGGAGATCCCCACAGAAGCGACATGTTCCTCTGTTGCATACCCAAGTCCAGAGGAGGCGAGCAGAGGAGAGCTCGCCCGCCAAGCACATCCCCTCACTGCGGAGGGCCTGGCAGGGCTCCCCGACGCCTCTGGCCCTTTGGCAAGAAGAATCGAAAGGTGACCCCGGGAGGCTCCGAGTCAGACAGCCCCACACCTTCCGATCCACCTGTGTCGCCCCAGGCCTCCTCCCCGTGTGTGCGTGTGTGTGTGTGTGTGTGTGTGTGTGTGTGTGTGCGTGTGTGTGTGCGTGTGTGTGTGAAGAGAGCTCATCGGGGGTGGACACGCCCCGAGCAGGAGCAGGCTGATGAGGGGTCAGATGCCTGGTGGGCAGGTCATGTTCACACCCCAGGTTCAGGCTGGCTACGTGGGATGGGGTGTGGGGGCTGCGCCCTTCTGCCCGGGGTTTATCCTGAGACCCTGCAGGGACGGGTCCCTGACCCAGGTGCGGGGCTGTGCACGTGCAGGTCTGCGTGTGATCCGGGAGAAGCCGGGGGACTGGGCAGGAGGACGGTGGGTATGGCCGGGCAGGGCTCTGAGGTCTCTCGCACACTCCCCGTCTCTGCCTTGGCAGGCCACGGCTGAAAGAGGAAGGAGGCGGGAAGACACGCACTCCTCCCTGACCCTGGAGTCCCCGGTCCTGGGAAGGCCTCCGGTCCCTCCCAGACCACGGTCCCCGCTACTCCATTGGACTGCGGTCCTGGACACGGAGCCCACGGAGGCCAAGGCCGAGGGTGAGAAGGCTGGGATGGGGTGCCTGTGGCTGTGTGGGGAGGGGTCGGTGATGGGCCCCACAGGGAGAAGCCCCCACAGGCTGGCGTGGGGCCGGGAGCCACGACCTGGCTCGGAGCACCCAGGGGGCGGCCTGCCGTCGGGGAGACGTCCCGGGGAGGGTTCCTTCGCGGCTGCGGCTTCTCCGGGAGACCCTGGGCTGTGCTCGGTCTCTGCCAAGCCCCAGGGAGAGGCAGGCCCGCGGGTGACCTTCTCTCCTCTCACAGCTACTCAGGCGGAGAAGCTAGACCCACTCCCAACCTCAGCAGCTCTGGAGGGGGACATGGTGACGGGAGAGACTTCGGCGGGAGACCGGGAGCCGACAGGGCACCGGCCGCCTGCCCACGGAGGTGCTGATGCTGTGCAGGGAGAGCCGGCTCCTGCTCCTGCCCCCAGCCCTGCTCCTGCCGCTCCCCCTGCCCCTGCCCCTACCAGAGCTACCCCCACGTCCCCTGCCCCTGCCTGTGCTCCTGTTCTCGCCCCTGACCCAGATCCTCCCTTGGTCCCACCGCTTCCCCGGGCCTTCACAGGGCCCCTGTTCCTGCCCTTGCCCCAGCTCCTGCCCCTGCCCCTGTCCCTTCTCCTTTCCCTGCCAGGGCCACTGCCCCTGCCCCTGCCCCTGACCCAGTTCCTACATCTGTTCTTGCCCCTGCCCCTGCTCCTGCCCCTGCCCCTGCCCCTGCCCCTGCCAGGACGGCCTCCCCTTCGCCTGCCTGCGCCCCTGTTCCCGCCCCATACCCAGACCCTGTCCCTGCTTCTTCCCCTTCAACTGCCCCCGGCCCTTCCCCTGGCCTTGCCAGGACCACTGCGCCTTCCCTTGCCCCTGCCTATGCCCCTGATCCTGCCCCAGCCCCAGCCCCTAGCCCTTGCTCCTGCTCCTTTCCCTGCCCTTGCCTGGGCTCCTGTTCTTGCCTCGGACCCAGCTCCTGCTCTGGATCCTGCTCTGGCCACGACCGCTGACCCTGCCCCCGCCCCGGTCCCAACGCCTGCCCTGGCACCTGCTCCTGAGGGGCTCCCAGACCCGCATCCAGAGCCCACAACTCTGCGGGGAGATCTCCCCGTAAAATTACCCTCCGTTCCGTCCCCTGACCCCGACATCCCCGCAGAATGTTTCCTCCCCTCCCCCTGTGTTCTTCCTCTCCTGTATGGAGTCACCGTCCTAGTCGCCGTCCATCTCCTCTATGCTGTGTATTATTTATTTTAAATAAAAGTTCTTGTTTTCCCTTGAACACGTCATGAGCATGAAGGACATTCCCAACGCTGCGCCACCACACCCCAGAACGTCGCTGCAGGAGAGCTCCTTCCCCAAAGGAGACCCTGAGCCCAAGCCCTCCCTGCCCATGGCTCCCCCGGCCTGGCCCCTCGCAGCCCCTAAGTTGCTTTCTCTTTCTGTTCCTGCACGTGTTCTGGAGGTTTCTGGAAGTGGAATCCCTCAACGGGTGCCTTTGTGTCTGCCCACCCACTTGCAAAGGGCATTCGTTTGGTTTTTTTCCCTGTTGGACATAGAATTGCCCTTATTTGATGTCGACGCGCAGAATGGATTACAGAGGCGATGTCATCCTGGGCACCCCTTCAGGAATTCTGGGCACAATCTTGGGGCCAAGGCCCCTGTTCCTGCTGGGACACCCCAGTCGGTCCCCAGACAGGACACGGCTGTTCCCTCCCGTGGCTCACACAGAAACCAGGGAAATGCAGAAAGCCGGAAGGCACGCCGCAGAGGGCAGACGCATTGCTCCCAACCCTAGGCCAGAGAAAGGTTTCCCATGGGTCTGCTCCAGTCCATGCTCCGAGTCACCGGGTCCCACAGGGACAGAGACAGGGACAGAGACCAAACACGTGCAAGTTCGAGGGGGAGGCTGGGCACACGGGGAGTATGTGTCCGGAGATGCAGGAGCTCCCGGGCAAGGACTCGGGCAAAGGAAACCCTGGGGAGCCAGCGCTGGTCACCCTCAGACCGGCAGGGGTCAGGTCTGGGGACCAGCAGCCCTGGGGAGAACGTGAGGAAGCAGAGGTCCAAGGCAGGTCCCCTGGAGAGAAGGGGGACAGGCACCCCTGTCTGGGACCACCGTGAGCCGCACCCGTCCCAGGCCACAGGTGCACCGTTCACCTAGCAGGGCTCAGCCCGGACTCACCCCCAGAAACTCTGGCTCGGTCGTTCACAGACGTGTTTTCAGGAGCAGCTGGCACAGCGGTGGTGGAAAGAGCAGGGACTGGAACCGTGTTCATGCCCAAGGAGATGGATGGGATCGTCCTCCCAGTCCTCATGACAGAATGTCCCGTGGCTACTTTCTCCGTGTCATCTGGGGCACAGGATCGCGGCAGCACCTCCTGAGACCCCACGCCTGCCACGCTGCTCCTGGAGACATTCAGAATTGTTTAAGGAGGAGGTGGAGAGGATCCGGGATGACAGAGGGCCGAGGAGAAGGAAGGTCAGGACTGGGAGGACAGACGGACCTGCCCCGAACAACCACTCAGGGCCTGAGCTGTGATTCCCTCAGACCTCACCCAAAATAATGTCTCCTTATGTGTGGACTGGCTTCTGCGGTTTCACTCCCTCCCTCTCTCCCTCATTTAGTCACTCATTCATTCCCCCCCTACTTCCCCTCTACCCCTCCCTTCCCTCCCTGCCTCCCTCTCAGCCTCCCTCCCTCCTCTCTCATCCTCCTCCTTCCCTCACTCTCATCCTCCCTCCCTCCCTGCCATCCTCCCTCCGTACCATCCTCCCTTTCCTCCTCCCTCTCTCTTCCCTTCACTCCCATCCTCCCTCATGCCCTCCCTCATTCAGCGGAGGATCTGGGGTCCCTGCTCCGTACCGAGCACTGGGGCTTCATCAGTGAGCCCCCCTCGACCCGTGTGGTCACATCCACTGTGGGAGATGACAGGGCAGTCCTCAGGGCTCACAGTGGTGATGAGCACCAGGAATCTGCTCCTGAAAACAGAAGCCCATTTCACAAAGAAAAGAGGAAAAACACATGCTTTGTCTTTCCTCAAGAAAAATCTAGCCCTGAAAAATGATGGAAAGTAAATATATCCAAACCTCATGCAATGAGTTCTCATGGCCCATACACACTGATTCCTAGAAGCAACAAAGAGTAACTCATTCAATGTTGACTGGGGGTTTGTGACACAACTTTTCTGCCCAAATGACATCGTTTCAGCCAACATCTCCAGGGCCTCTGAGCTTTCCCAAGAGTCTCTGCAATCCTCTGACTCTTCCATAGACCTCCTTGGGAAGCTCAGTCTTGCCATTTTCCTTGTCTCCTGCCTCTTCTGGGACCCTTCCATGGCCTCCCCCACCCCCCGCCAGGGCCTCCCCCGCCAAGACTCCCAATGCTCTGTGGCCTGGTGCCTCCATCCCATGCTGGGTCCCATGAGCCTGGTGCTTTGCACAAGGCCTGTGTGCTCCCTCTGGGGTCACTTGGCCTCTCCCGTGTAGTGGCCTGCACTGGGTCTCCCCTGACGAATCTGTGAGGCCAGACTCTGCCCATGCCATGGGCATGGAAGCACGAGTCCAGAAGGTCCAGATGACCTGCTCCCAGTCCCAGCATGTGGAGCCTGGGACAACGATGGTCCCCAAGCAGAGCAGTACTTGGGTCCAGGGACCCTGAGGGAGGACGTGGCACCGTGAGCCCACAGGAGAGTGAGCACTGTGCGGTCCTGGTGCTCAAGCCTGCTGGGAGACCCTGTCCCACCTGCCCCGACTCTGCCCCCAGGGCTAGAGGTCATCGGGGTATCCACCCTCCCAGGCTGCAGGTCAGCAGTGACTGGCAGGGCAGGAGGCACCAGCAGGGCAGGAGAGAACCCTCTGCGGAGAGGAGGGGGCAGGCGCTCCCCCAGCAGCCGGTGCGCTGCGGCGGATGGGAGGGGGCATCAGCGGACAGCAGTGTCTGCTGCTGGGGTCTCCACACAGGCCCCTCCTCGGCCTCAGCATAAGTTTGTCTGGACGGCCTTTGTGCCCCAAATGCAAAGTCTCGCCCAGGACCTCCCCTTCAGCTCCTACTCCCAAGCCTTTGTACTCGGCTCAGGTGACAAGAAAGGGCCAATAGTTCAGGTGGTGGTGGGCGCACAGAGACGTGTGTTTTTCCGGCCCACAGTAACATTGCTGGCATTTTAAGGATCTCGGGGCTTTGATTCGCAAACAGTGGGATGCTGGGGACCCCAGACACCTTTCTGGAAACCTATCTCATGCCTTGAAGTCCTCCCATCCCACCAGCTCTGCTCAGAATCCCTCAGACCACAGTCCCACAGTCTTGGTTTCTGTTTGCAACAAATGGTATGTTCCCACATCTGGGCTGAACAGGTCTTCAAAGCTCAGATTCATTGGGATCATCTTCAGGCTGAGGAGGAAGATGAGAGGAGCAGAGGGGACTGAGGAGGCTCGGCGTAGACAGGAAAGGGCTGAGACACTGCTTTGGGGGAAAAGTGGGTCAGCTCCAGGCTCATGGGACAGACCTTGAGGCCACTGTGCTATGTGAAGTAAGCCAGTCCCTGAAGGACTGATACTGGAGAAAGCCACTTGTGAGGGACGGAGAACACTGAGTCACAGAGGTGGAAGGAGTGCTGGGTGCTGGGGCTGGGAGGGGGGATGGAGGGTTAGGGTCTCCTGGGTAGAGGTTCAGTTTGGGATCATGACCCAGGGCCAGCCCAACAACCATGGGTCTCACACGTCCTGTGGCAGCGGATGGCGGCGGCAGGTCCAGAAGAGCGAATGTACTCATTCCCACCGAACCGCCCCCGAAACGTGCTTAAAGGTATCAGTTGTATGTCTATTACGCCACAATAGGAGAGAAGTGAGGAGGTTGGGCCCGTTGCAAGTCCCAGGACGGCCTGGAGCGGGGATCCTGTATCTTAGTTCTTGTTCTCAAGCTCTGCCCCTTGTCGGTGACAGCTCACAGCAGGCAGTCGGTGAATGCTTGCTAAGACACAGCGCAGGCAGATGAGGGCACAAGGGCAAACCCACCGGTGGGCACGGAGGAATCCCAACAGGACCTGCATCCAGACGGAGCCGGTGCCCCCATTTTACAAACACCAGCACAGAAATAGCCATTTAAAACCAAGGCAGGAACCGCATATAGCCCAGAGGGCTCCATTCTCCTGGAGGCTGAGCGAGCGGCCATAGCCAAGGTGTCTGGTGGTCAGGAGACCGGGGGTCTGACAGGTGGCTCGGCACACCCCTGACCCTGAAAACCCATGGCTGCGGTGAGGTGCGGGGACCGGGAGGGAAGACCTGGCCAGGGCCCGTTCTGGCTCCGAGGCTGCTGCAGGGCTGCTTCCAGCCCCATCAGGCAGTGTCTGTTTAGTACCAGGGAGAACACCTTTCCCCTCAATTGTTCTTTTTCAAGACGGTTGTTCAGCATTGACACAGAAAAACATCTGACATAAAACTAGAGCCATTCACAGCTACAAATGACCCAGAAGTTATCAAAATGTAGTGACCACAAAAAGAAGAACTTGTGTCCCCAGGCAGGCCTCCCATGTGCAGGTGCGGCTGGGGGCCCTGGATGTCTGGGCTTCAGTGTCCCTTGAGGGGACAGAAGTAGGAACCTGCTCTGATGGCTCTGTTCAAGACAGCACCCCCGATGGAGATGGAGGCAGCCCCCTCATGCGTTCCAGGTGTCCTGATGATTCTTGGGCACAGCCACGAATCTCAGCAACTTCATGATGGGGTGGGGGAAGCCCAGCAGCCACAGGTCCCACAGGTCCTCATGGGACAGCCCTTCATTAGTTCCAGGTGTCCAGATGATTCTTGAGCATGGTCCAAATCTCAGCTTCATCATGACCCAGGGCCAGCCCAACAACCATGGGTCTCACACGTCCTGTCACAGCACCAGCAGATTGGGCCTGCCATGCCCCTAGACCCCAACCCTAACCCTAGGTTGGGCTTTAAGGATTCTGTCCCCAGAAGTCTGGCACCCAAGCCCTATAGATGGGGGACACCTGAGCCATAACACAGGACTCTGTCTGCCACCCAGAAGGCAACCATGCCATTTGGAACTTCAGAAAGGATTCAGAGAAGGAGAAATCTGCATTCTCACCTGAGGTCACCCCCACTTCCAGAGGCCCTCTGGACACAAACCCAGAACCTTTCAATGACCCTATCTTATGCCCTCAACCAAGACTCCTAGGAAGCTAACCACAGCACCTTAAAATCTGGCCTGCTATACCCCTAGACCCTAACAGTAATCCTAGTTTGGGTTCTGTGATGTCCATCCCCAAGGGCCTGGCTCCAAAGCCCCAGATATCGGGGTTACCAGGGCAATACCAGAGGACTCATCCTGCCACCCAGAGGGAAACCATATCATTTGGAACTCTGGGAAGGATTCAGAGCACAAGAAATCTGCATGCCCACCTGAACCACTCCCCCCCCATGCATTTTGTGGGCCCCTGGACACAGACCAGGAACCTGACCCATGCCCTCAACTCAGCCCCCTGGGGAGCTTATCTCAGGGCCTTGAGGTCAGGCCTGCCATGCCCCTAGGCCCTAACCCTAACCCTAGGTTGGGTTCTGAGGGATCCATCCCCAAGGGCCTGGCTCCAAAGCCCCAGGGATTTGGGACCCCTGAGAAACACCAGAGGACTTATTGGAATGAGAAGGAAATGGTATCTTTTGGAACTCCAAGAAAGGATTTAGAGCAGGAGAAATATGAATGAAAACGGGAGCCAATCCTAGTGAACCCACACTTTCAGTGACACCCTGAACACATTACTCTGAACGTATATGGACTAAATACTCCAATCATAAGACACATGGTATCAGATTGGATAAAAATAAAACTAAAAGGCCCAACGATATGCTGTCTTCAAGAGACTCATTTTAGATTCAACATCACCTCTAGATTGAAAGTGAGGGTGTAGAAAACCATGTATCATGTTAGTGGGCATCAAAAGAAAGCTGGGGTAGCAACCCTTCTATCAGACAAGTTAGATTTTAAACCTAAGACTGTAATAAGAGATGAAGAGGGGCACTATATCATAATAAAAGTGTCTATCCGACAAGAAGATTCAATTCTATCAATTCTAAATATTTATGTCCCTAACTTGGGATCACCCAATTATATAAACCATTTAATAACAAAACTGATAAAATAATAACAATATATGAATAATAACAACACTGATAATAAAATAATAATAATAGGGGACTTTAACACTCCATCACAGCAATGGACAGATCATCTAAGCAGACGGCCAATAAGGAAACAAGGGCTTGAAATGACACACAGGCCCAAATGGACTTTGCAGATCTATTCAGAGCATTTCATTCCAAAGCAACAGAATACACATTCTTCCTAGTGCACATGGAACATTCCCCAGAATAGATCACACACTGGGTCTCAACCATACCAAAAGATCGGGATTATTCTGTACATATTCTCCAACCACAATGTTTTAAATTTGAACTCAATCACAAAAGATAATTTGGAAGGAAGCCAAATACAAGGAGGTGGAGCACCCTACTAAAGAATGAATGGGTCAACCAGGATTGTAAAGAATTTTTAAAATTCATGAAAATATGAGAATGAAAACACAACAGTTCAGAACCTTTGGGATGCAGCAAAGGTGTTCCTAAGAGGGAAGTACATAGTGATATAGCAAGAAACAAGAAAGATCTCAAATACACAACCTAATCCTACACCTAAAGGAGCTAGAGAAAGAATAGCAAATAAAGCCCAAGCCCAAGAGGAGAAGAGAAATAATAAAGATTAAAGCAGAAATCAATGAAATAGAAACTAAAAGAACAGTAGAACAGATCAATGAAACCAGGAGTTGGTTCTCTGAAAGAATCAATAAGATCTATAAACCCCTAGCCAAACTTATCAAATAGAAAAGAGAAAGGACCCAAATAAATAAAATCATGAATGAAAGAGGAGAGATCACAACCAACACCAAAGAAATACAAAACATTATAAGAATATATCATGAGAAACTAAACACCAGCAAATTTGACAATCTGGAAGAAATGGATACATTCCTAGAGACACATAAACTACCAAAACTTAACCAGGTAGAAATAGAAAACCTGAACAGACCAATAACCAGCAAAGAAATTGAAGCAATAATCAAGAATCTCCCAGTAAACAGGAGTGTAGGACCAGATGGCTTCCCAGGGGAATTTTACCAAACAGTTAAAGAAGAATTAATACCTATTCTTCTGAAGCTGTTTCAAAAAATAAAATGGAAGGACACTAAACAAAACACCCAAATTCTTTCTATGATGCCAGCACTACCTTGATCCTAAAACCAAAGACTTCACCAAAAAGGAGAATTACAGAGCAATATCCCTGTTGAACATGGAGGCAAAAATTCTTACCAAGATACTAACCAATAGGATCCAACAATACATTAAAAGGAATATTCGCCACAACCAAGTGGGATTTATTCTTGGGCTGCAAGAGTGGATCAACATCTGTAAATCAATCAATGTGACACCTCATATTAATAAAAGACAAGAACCATATGATCCTCTCAATTGAGGCAGAAAAAGCACTTGAAAAATATAGCATCCTTTCTTAATTAAAACTTTCCACAGTGTGGGGATAGAGGGCACATACCTCAATATTATAAAAACCATATATGAAAAGCCCACAGTGAATAACATTCTCAGCTGGGGAAAACTGAGAGCTTTTCCCCTAAGATCAGGAACACTACGGGGACATCCACTATTGCCACTGTTGTTCAACATAGTACTAGAAGTCTTAGCCTCAGCAATCAGACAACAAAAAGAAATAAAAGGATTCAAAATTGGCAAAGAAGTCAAACTACCACTCTTCACAGATGACATGATACTCTATACGGAAAGCCCAAAAGACTCCACCCAAAAATTGCTAGAACTCATATAGGAATTCAGCAATGTGGCAGGATATAAAATCAGTACACAGAAATCAGTTGCATTTCTATTTACTAACAATGAGACAGAAGAAAGAGAAATTAAAGAATCGGCCCCATTTACAAGTGTACCCCCAACCGTAAGATCCCTAGGAATAAACTCACCAAAGAGATAAAGGATCTATACCCTGAAAACTATAGAACTCTTACGAAAGAAATTGAGGAAGGCACAAAGAAATGGGAAAATGTTCCATGCTCATGGACTGGAAGAGTAAATATTGTTAAAATGTCTATACTACCCAGAGCGTTCTACACATTCAGTGTAATCCCTATCAAAATACCATCAACATTTTTCACAGAGATGGAACAAATAATTCTAAAATTGTATGTAACCAGAAAAGACCCTAAATTGCCAGAGGAATGCTGAGAAAGAAAACCAAAGTTGGTGGCATCACAATTCCAGACTTCAAGCTCTATTACAAAGCTGTGATCATCAAGACAGTATGGTACTGGCACAAAAACAGACACACAGATCCGTGGAACAGAATAGAGAACCCAGACATGGACCCTCAACTCTGTGGTCAGCTAATCTTCAACAAAGGAGGAAAGAATGTCCAACAGCAGAAAAACAGTCTCTTCAACAAATGCTGTTGGGAAAATTGGACAGCAACACACAGAAAATGAAACTGGATCATTTTCTTGTACATATACAAAAATAAAATGAATAGAAGACCTAAATGTGAGATAGGAATCCATCAGAATCCTAGAGAATGCAGGCAACAGACTTGATACAGCAACTTCTTGCTAAACACGTCTCCAAAGGCAAGGGAAACAAAAGCAACAATGAACTTTTGGGACTTCATCAAGATAGAAAGCTTTTGCACAGTAAAAGAAACAGTCAACAAAACCAAAGACAACCTACAGAATGGGAGAAGATATTTGCAAATGTCTTATAAGATAAAGGGTTAGTATCCAAGAACTGTAAAGAACTTAGCAAACATAACACCCAAAAAGTAAATAATCCAATCAAGAAATAACCAGAGGACATGAACGGATAGTTCTGCAAAGACATATAAATAGCAAAAAAAAAAACAAAAAAAACAAAAAAAACAAAACCACAAGAAAAAAGTGCTCAACATCACTGGCATCAGGGAAATACAAATCAAAACTACAATGAGATACCACCTTATACCAGTTAGAATGGCTAAAATGAAAAAGTCAGGAAACAACAAATGTTGGCAGGAATGCAGAGAAAGGGGAACCCTCCTACACTGTTGGTGGGAATGCATGCTGGTGCAGCCACTCTAGAAAGCAGTATGGAGGTTCCTCAAAAACTTGAAAATAGAGCTATCCTATGACCCAGCAATTGCACTCCTGGGTATTACCCTAAAGATACAAATGTAGTGATTATAGCAACAATGTCCACAATAGTCAAACTATAGAAAGAACCCAGATGTTCATTGACAGATGAATGGAAAAAGAAGACGCGGTATGTATATGCAATGGAATACTACGCAGCCATCAAAAATGAAATCTTATATTTGCAACAATGTGGATGGAGCTAGAGGAAATAAGTCAATCAGAGAAAGACAATTATCATATGGTCTCACTGATATGAGGAATTTAGAAACAAAACAGGATCATGGGGGAAGAGAAGGAAAAATAAAATCAGAGAGGAGAGAAATCGTAAGAGACTCTTAACTCTAGAAAACAAGCTGAGGGTTGCTAGAGGGAAGGGGGATGGGGGAATGGGGTAACTGAAGGACAGGCACTAAGGAAGGCATGTGATGTAACAAGCACTGGGTGTTATACATAACTGATAAATACTGATTCATCTACCTCTGAAATTAATAATATACATTATGTTAATTAATTAAATTTAGATAAAACACAATTTAAATATTAAAAAACCAAGCCAACTCACATATTCCTCCCCCACTCCCAACACATATCTAAACCTGACCTAATCGTCGCCCTCAAATCAGCCCTCTGGGGAGGTTGCCCTAATCGTCGCCCTCAAATCAGCCCTCTGGGGAGGTTGCCACACTGCTGGCAGATAGCACCTTCCAAGCTTCTGGGCTAACCCTAACGCTCGTCATGGCTCTGGCACTAACCAGGCCCTAAGCCTAGGTCAGGAAAACGGAGGACCGAGGACACCAGTCCAACACCAGAAGACTCAGCCAGCGATGCATAAAAAAGTCCTGCCATTTGGAAGACTGGAACGGAGATGGCACATGGGTACCCTGAACGAAACCCAAGCCAGCCCACCCGTCCACCCACGGTACCTACACACAACCCCTAACCATACCCTATTCCCCAACCTCTAATCCTAGCCCTAACCCCTGACCCTGACCCTAACTCCTAGCCCTAACCCTGCCGCCCCAGCCCAGGACATTCAGCCTCTCAGGCTCAGCCGCGCCTTCTTTGGCCCTCTGCGCTCCCTGCACCCCCGCTACCACGTTAGGTCCAGGCAAACTGTGTCCTCACACACCCCCAACCTTCCCACCTCCCGTCTCACCCACCTCTGGTCTTGCTGGACACAAAGCGCCAGGGGAGCCCCCCGACCAAAGACTATAAGCGGCTCCCAGCTTCTCAGCCCTCTGGGGCCCCCACGCCCCCCGACAGTGGTGATGCAGATGCAGCTGGGATGTGAGCTCCACTGCTCATCTCACCTCCACTGAGGAGGAAAGAGCTCTGCCCACGAAACATGCTGTGCATTGTGCTCTTTAAAAAAAGAACCAAAAACTCTTTCTTGGGGACTTTTATCCCAAAGTGTCTTCTCTAAGGCCAAAGTTCAGTAATGAAATTTCTTTCAGCACATTTTCCTTTTACATGAGTCCTTCTATAAGTCCTTACAGCAGGTTGTGCATAGAATGAGCTATGCAGTTCGCCATTTCTCTGACGTTTGAGCCGCCAGGAGCAGAGCACACCTGACGTTTAGCATTGCCCATTTCACACTAGGTTGAGTGTTCCCGCCTTCATCTCCAGACCCAAGGCAGTGAACAAAGGCAAGATGAATCTACACACTAGGAAACATGTGCAGCAATCTTCAAACCCAGGTTCCCACAGAAGTGAGCTGAAGGGTTAGAGACCTGAGTGACCAGAATGGGGGAAGATAGCAAGTATCCAAAAGAAGGTGTCACTGCTGTCTGCGACCTTCCCTACCTGCTGAGAGTGAGGCACACCGACAGAAGGGAGCCACGCCTGGGCCTCCCCCTCTGTCTGGGCTGCACTCGGTTGTCGCAGCAGCTGCACTGAGCCAAGGCTGGAGGGAGCAGCTGGCCATGGGTGCCACCTGCCAAGTACCTATGGGACCAACTCCCAGTCCGCAGCTGAGGTTTGACAATACTTGTAATTATTTGTGTATTTACTGTGACCGGTAATGTGCTCAGTGTTTTGACTACAATCTCTCCTAGTTTATCTTTTTAAACACTTTATGAAGGTATAACTGACATCAAAGAAAACCTGTAGATAATTAATGTATGCACTGATGAGTTTGGAGGTAGGTTCTACCTGTGAAACCATCAGCACAGTCTATCCCATTAACATGCCCATCACCTCCAAAAACTCCCTCCTGCCCTATTTATCTTCACCACCACCATCATCTTCATCACTTGTGTGTGTGGTAAGAACACTTAACACAAGATTCATCCTGTTAGAAAATTTTGACTTTGCAGCCCAGCATCACTGCCTGTGGACGCCCTGTGGTGTGGGTCTCTCAGGACTTACTCATCTTGCATGCAGCTCTGGCTGGCTCCTCTCCATTTCTGCGGGACCTGGGGTGGAGGAGGGATGCTGCTCCCTGTCCTCACCACTGGGATGTAGCAGAGGGCTGTGTCCTCCTGGTCTGTGCAGAGTCACAGCCCGCTGATAGCTGCTCTTCCCCGCTCCTGTTCCCTCGATCACACACCCGACACCTCAGCCTGCCTCGTAGGATCACCCATGGGTTGCAGAAACCTCTATCCCATGGGCCTCCCTCTGTCTCCTTTCTCTTAGCACTCTCTTCTCCCTTTTTCCGACGCCCCTCCTTGCCTTCCCACTGAAGAAAGAGTCAGATGGCAGGAGTAACAACACACCTCCGGCTGCAAGGGGCTGCTCAGAGCGCTGGCTGCTTCACACAGTCACGCCTCCTAACAACCTTGGGTGGGCAAGTAGCACTATTATATAACCTTCATTTCACAGATGAGGACACTGAGGCAGAGCGCGGGAGGCAAGCATCCAGCCGCACACACGATGAGTGGTCAGAGCCGCAAATAACCCAGATATTCTTAACCTATGCGTCACCCACAAGGAAGGTTCTGGGTCCAGCCCCCCCCCCCAGGAAATGCAGCCACATCCCACCTTAGCTTCTAAGAGACCCTGCCGCACCCTTACCATAATTCCAGTCAAGGCTCTAAGTCCTCTCCACAGCCAAGTTACTCCAACCTAAGATGGCAGGTCTGCGAAACACCGCAGACAGATTGGGAGAACACGCGCGAAGGAAGAGGAAGGAGCCGCTGCCTAGCACAACAGCGGGAGAACTCGGGGAGGGAGGAGATGCGTGTGGCTGGGACAGGAGAGCATGTGGACCCTCACCTGGTCCCTTCTCCGCTCAAGCACAGACTCTCACCTAGTCCGAAGCAGCATCAAGACTCTCCTCAACTGACGTCTGCCAAAGAAAAGGAACAGAATGTCTAGGTGTGTCTGAAGCACCGAGGCTGAGCTGCCAGAGGCAGACACCTGCGCCCTCTGCTCTCTTCTCCAGCAGGTGTCTGCTCTGGGAGCCATTCTGGCCATTTGTAGACATTATCCGCCCTTTCTCTCCACAGAGGAAGGAACTGAGAATCCCAGAACTCAGGCCCCCAACCGGGATCACACCAGTCTACAGTCAGAAGTTGGGAACATCAGCGTCCTGGGAGGTCACCACTGCCGATGAAGCAATGGCTGAATGTCCGGGCCAAGAGCCAGACAGGACCATCTGGCAAAGCTGGGAACCTCAGTGAGCTGCCTCGTTAGTAGGTCACTCACTGCAGAAATGCGTACTCAGGACAGGCATCGCAGAGTGCAAAAGGCAATGGGAACGGCAACCCCCCGCCCCGAGACTCCACCCAAGAGGTGCCCCCCACGTACCTACTGACAGGCCTCCTCCAGCCTCAGGGTGAGCTACTCCAACCAGGAGCTGCCTGTGGAGCGGACACCAGGCCACACACTGTGTGTGTCTGGACCTCCTGGGACCAGCTGCACAACACGCTGAGAGCCCGAGGGGAGGTGTCTGTAGCAGGGCTGGGGGGGCCCTTCTGGGATGCGGACGGGGAGCCGTCCTGGGCTTGGAGGAGGGCTGTGAGGCTGTGTCTCCATCAGACCTCGGCCACGCATCAGCCCCACGGCTCAGGGACTTGCACAGAGCAGCCACTGCCTCAATGGTAATTGCCCTGCTTTGTCTCTTTCTCACCCAAACACCACAGCCTACACCACCAGTGAGACCGACGCCAAACCACTATAGCATGAAAGTACTAAAGGCAGCAGCCACTTGACCAAGTTCTTCAGACCCCCGCCCCACAGCCGAGGGGGAGAGGTGGGGTGCCCGCATACATGGCCTGGCCACTGGCTTGTCTCCACCCAACCCACACACGGGCTTGACGCCAAAAGAATCACCTTCAGGTTCAACCTGGAGACTGAGGCTCCTTCCATGTGCATGTCCTCCTGCTGACATCCAGTCAAGTTTGTAGAGAAGTACAAAGTAGGGGCACACAGACCACGGTGGGGTGGGGGGGCTTGTTCAGGTGCTGATTCCGCTTCAGTAGGTCTGAGTGCGGTATTAGTGACAAGAGCTGGGCCTTGGACTGCACTGGGCCCCAAGCGTGAGGGAAACGGTCTCATTTCCACCAAGGACAGAATTTTGTAGCTTCCCATCTCCCTCCTCCCCATCTCCAAGCCCTGAGCTGGCAAGGGGTGCCCTAACCTGCCCCATCAACTGCAATGCTGTTCACCTCCTATCAGCTCCTTGTCCCTGCTTCTTAATAGGTCTTGGGGGCTCCCCCCACCACATGACTGCTGTTCTCAGTTGGCAACAACCACAGACCTCCGTGTGGTTTAGGGGACTTCTCTTTGAAAGAAAGTCAGCACCTCTGTGCACAGTGTGTATCTCTCTGACATTTAAAAAAATTCTACTTGACATTTATTCAAATTCGCATTAATAATAAACCATTATGCCACATCTTTTGGAGCTTTCAGACCAGAAGACATCCTAAGCCTTTTGTCTGGAATGATTTTTTACTGACTTTCTGTGGGAATGTCTTGGCATTTCCGCCTTAATTTGGAATTCGGTCTATATGTCTGGACCCCTGGTGTTTCTCCTACGGGCAGGTATGTAACAGGATATTTAGTGAAATGAAGTAAAAATCAGATTCAGAGTGACATGGTTTGGCAATCTGTGTTAAAGGCTGTGTGTGTTCCATGGCATAGCAATTCCATTTTTGGAGTCAGTGCTAATGAAATAATTAGAAATAAGTGAATTCGAGAAACACAATATTTTATAAAAGCCAAGCATCGGAAACATCTTGTTTATCCAAAACGGAAGGAATAAAAGTTCATACATGCAGCTCTTAAAAACCGTATTTCTTGAGAACGTTCAATGAGTTTGTTCCTTAAATAACAAGGGATGAAAATAGTAGGTCGCAAAACTGGTTAACTAGCGTGTGAAAACTAGCGTGATCACAATTTTGTAAAATATATGAATATATTCACAGAAAACGGAACAGAGATATATATGCCAAAAGTTTAACAGAAGTGATTGCTGACTAGCGTAGTTATAGGTGACTAACTTCTGTCTTTCCATTCTTTGTATTCTCCGGATCTCTTTTACAATGAATGTGTAACAATTTTACAATCATATAACGCATTTACAGTAAACTTTGTAATACTTTTAAATACCTCATTGTCCTGTCTTCTTGGCTTCATCCCATATTCCTGGAGGAGTTTCAGACCCCTCTAGAAAAGGGTTCTCCGTGACGTTGCTAACAATGATTCCGTCTTCTCCCGAGACACTCTTTCCCTGCGGCCTCGCGGAAGGCTTCCTTCCCCACCAGCTGGGCCTGGCGGTGCTTCCCACCGGGTCCTTCCACCTGCGCTGGGTGCGCCTGAGCCCTCTGCCTCCCTGCAGAACCCGCGTCGGGGCCCATCTACCACCCGCGGCGGGTGCAGACGGGGTGGCCCGGAAGGGTCAGTCAAGCCCACCCGGGCTCCCGCCTCCTCCAAGGAAACAGCAACGCTCCGCCCGACGCAGCCTCCTCCCCCGGCCGCTCCGGCAGGTGAACGAAATCTGGGCGGAGGCGAGCCGGAGGGAGAAGCTGTGAGCTTCCAGGTGGGGACGAGACGCCCCGGGTTGGTCCGAGCCGCTCTTCCCTGCGCGGGACGCGACAGACCGAAGCGCGGACCTCCCCGGACTCAGCCGCTTCGGGGGCGGGGATGGGGGCCGGTCCTTGGGGCGCGGGGCGGGACCAGGGTCCTCTGGACTCAGGAGGCGGGTCCTCGGGGGAATGGGGCGGAATGGGGCGGGATGGGGGCGGGTCCTTGAGGCGCGGGGCGGGTCCTTAGGGCGTCCTCCGTCCTCCGGGGCGGAGACTGGGGGGGCCGGGCCCTCGGGGGCGGGTCCTCGGGGCGCGTGGCGGGACGTGGGTCCTTAGGACTCGTGGAGCGGGTCCTCGGGGGCGGGTCCTGTAGGCGCGGAAGGGACAGGGGCCCTTGGAGCTTTGGGGGCGGGTCCTGGGGGGCGTGGAAGGGGGGGGTTGGCGGCCGGTCCTTGGGACGCGGGGCGGGACCTGGGTCCTCGGGGCTCGTGGGGCGGGTCCTCGGGGCGCGGGGCGGAGACTGGGGGCGGGTCCTCGGGGCGGCGCGCGCGGCGTCCCCAGCTCCTCCCGCGCGCGGCCCCTGGAGTCCCGAGGCGCGCGGCCAGCCCAGCTCGGGCCGCCGCACTCGGAGCGGCGGGGCGGCCGAGCGAGCGCGGCTTCGGGCTGGGTCGGGGCCTGGGCCGGGGCGGGGGGCGCCGCCCCCAGCGTCCTCCTGCAGCCCCTGGAGCGAGGAGCCGGGGCGAAGGCGAGGCTGCGGGGCGCCGGAACCATGAACCGGAGTTTCCACAAGTCTCAGACCCTGCGCCTGTACGACTGCAGCGCCGTGGAAGTCAAGAGCAAGGTGAGCCGGCGCCCTGCACCCCGCGAATGAATGAGCGCCCCGCGGGGGGCGGCTGGGCGCTGCGGGGGTGCGCGGGCTGGCGGCAACTTCGGAGCGCGGGCGCCGCGGCGGGATGCGCGGGGGTCCCGCCGCCCTTCCCGCCCCCGCACGGACACAAAGCCCGGCCGCGCGATGGGTGCCGCCGGGGCGGGCGCTGGGAGGGCCGCGCGGGCTCCGGACCCCCCGCGGGAGCCGCTCTTTTGTTCCACGGGCGGGAGACGACCCGGCGCGCCGCACGGTGGAGGGGCTGCGTTTCCGGGGCGACCCGGGGGCTGCTCGGAGGGGGCCGTTGGGGAGCCTGGGGGGCCCGGTCCGGGGGGAGGGCCGGGCCGCGCCTCCTCCTTCGCCGCGGAGGAGCCTCGGAACCCGCGAGGGGTGAGCGGCAGCCGGCCGGGACCCCCAGCCCCGCCGGCGCGCCCCAGGCCCAGGCTCTCCCGGCGCGCCCGGCCGGCGGCCCCTCCCGCTGCCCGCGCCCCGGCCCGAGCGTGCCCCAACTTGCGGTGGCTGTGCGCGTTCGGCGAACTGGCTGATAGGATCTGGCGCTTCTGCCCTTTGCGGGGGCGGCTCCTTGGAGGCTGACGCTTTTGTCTGCGAGGGTCTTGGTTGCAGTTGTTCAGGGTCCCGGAGGAGGGGGCTCCTGGGGCCCTTCGCTGCTGCTGCCTGGGAGTCGGCCCTCTCGCCGTTTCTCTGTGCCTCCCGCCTCCTGGAAGACGAGGCGGAGCAGCCTGAGGGCTTGGAGAGGGGCTGGGCGGGAGGGTGGGCTCAGAGCCCCCACTCCGCGCGGGGCGATTGTGCCTAAGGAGCTGAGTCCCGCTACCCCCCTGTGCAGGCCGCCTCTGCGGGTCCTTTGGTGAGGGGTTTAGAGGGCCTCCAACGAGGACGGGGGCCGGTTTCTCTGCAATGAACCAGTGAGTTGGATTTCATTCTCATCTTGGGGTCTTTCTACGAACTCCTCGCAGCCTTCTCCCTATGCTGATTCTGTGACCCTCGCCCGGGACTCGTCCCCTGTGCAGCCCAAGAGTGCCCCCAGCCTCCCAGATCGCATGTGCCCGCTGTGGGTTTGAGGACGAAAGAACCACAGGCATGAGTGGGAGCTCCAGACAATTGTTGGTTTCTTCAACTGGGTTGGGAACGTGGCTGATTGGAGTTCTTTGACCGCTCTCATAGGCACCGAGCACATGTGATGGGTCTTGTTAACTTTTTGAAACCATCACGGATTCACAGGCAGTTGTAGGAAACAATGTGGAAAGTCCCGGGAGGGTCCATCCTTGTAGTGGGGACGTGGTCACACGCCTGGTTGGGTGTGCATTGCTGCCGTTTCCAGCAAGCACCGTGGACACACAGAGCACTTACAGCAAGGGGCTCTCCTGCTGCCCCTCCAGCGTCTCTCTGATTTTAAGTGTAGATTGACTGACATTAAGTGCTTTTCCTGAGTCACACAAGCCACATTCCTAGTACTCCAAAGCCACACGCACCTTGCGGCTGTCTGATGACAACAAGCTCCAGACCATCTGTCTAGAAGGGTCCATCTGGAGGCAGGGCCCGCAGCAGGGCTTACACCCCGTTCTGGGCTGGTGGCCTCCCATGCAGGCCGCTGGGAGAGGGAGGGGAAGAGCCTGCCTTTGCGTCCCCTCCAGGAAGGCAGTGGGGGGCTGTGGATGTCCTGGCTGGCCCGTGGGCTGCCCCAGACTGCCCTACCCCTCTAGCTCCCCAGTGAAGAAGGGTGCCTGGGCTCAGGTTCAGATGCACTGACTGTTCCCCTGGAGGTGAGGGGCAGAGCTGGAGTTTTGGATGAATTTGGGAGCACCCCTAGAAGAGCCACACCACGCTGGGTGGGCCCTGCTGAGTTGGCTAGTTCAACACACACACACACACACACCATTTTGGGTGCTGGGACTTGCCTTATTTGTCCAAAGAGTCCACTTGGCTCTTCCCTCCATACACAGCCTCCCACCGGCCCCCTTAAAAATTAATATTTGCTACCATGAACCCATCTCTGCCAGGAGCCTTTACTGCAGCTGCTGTTGTCAAAATACAGGAAGCAAAACTCGATGCCAGTGAGGTCTCTGTTCACGTTCAGGGAAGCACCAGAACACCAGGGTGTGCAGGTGGCGAAAATGGTGCCGGGGGCTGGGCACTCTTCGGAGCCTTCAGGGAAGTTATGTGACCGTTCAGAGCCTCTGTTCTGCTGTCTGTGAAATGGGCACTGCTCCAGTTCCTCTCACCTCCCAGGACAGAATGAAGTGATGACCATAAGAGCGTGTGGGAGGCCACAGACTGCCACAGTGGGAACGGTCAGTCCTCACAGTTGGGGCTTCTGTGGTGTTTCACGATATTGGGTGTGAAACTCACCTCTCCTGCTCTCAGAATTCTGGCCATGTGCCACAGCTACTCACCTTCCAAAGCCTCAGGGACATCGTCTTTACCTGGTGGTTCTCCCCCATCACACAGGCCTTACGTGCCCCAAACATTTCTGCTTTGATACTGTGAGTCATCCTCCCCAAGCCAGCGGAATGCACTTCTGCCTTCTCAGCTCTGGCTCCGAGGCTGCCGTTTGCTTGACTTTTGCCTCTCCTCCCATAAGACCTGCAGTGCGGAAGGGGGGGCTGTGCATCGGTCTTGGGGAGCATGTCTCAGGCCCGGGGGAGCAAGCCTTGGCCCCTTGTAGGGTTAGCAGGAGGACCGGTGCTAGGGGAGGCGGCTACAAGGGGCGGAGTCATCCCAGGTCTCCAGCTCTGTGAAGGAGCACTCTAGCCCCGTCCGCAGTGTGTCCCCTCCGAGCCTCTGCCTTCTGCTTGGGCCTCACTCACGTTCTCTTAACCTGGTGGTCTGTCGGCCCTGGTTAGGTGGCTTTCCCCCACCTGAAAGGCTCTCTGAGAATCCGCCCGGGCACTGCCCTCTCCTACCCAGCCCATCAGTCACCGGGCCGTCCCCAGCCCCTGCTCATCTCACGGCCCCTCGCGCAGTGCTGGCACAGGGCGACTGTTCCGGCAGAGACTGAGGACATGCGTACAGCCCCAGGCATGCCACGTCCATTGTGTCTGGGGACAAGGTACTCCTGAGGGTTTTAGTCTAGTGTGCTGCTCTGTTGAAGTCGTGTTGCTCTTCTCAAGACACACTGTCGTTGCTGAAAATTTAGAACCCACACCAGGCACAAAACATCCGAAGCTGAGCCTCTCTCGAGTGTGGCAGCGTGCCCTCTGGAGCCTCTAGGTGCACGCTTCTGTCTTCTGTAGAATCAGAGTCGTGTTCTACAGGCATGTGACGGTCTAGCCTGAGTCCCCCTTCAAGTGTTTTGTCATGTCGTTCGTGTTGTTAAAGAACGTGTTTTTAAAATGACTACCTGTATTCTATCTTGTGTGTAAACCATAATTAATTTAACCAGTATCCTACTGGGGTCATTTCCAGTGTTTTCTATAATAAGCAATGCTGGTGAAAAACATCTCTGTACTTACACATCTACGCAAACATATATGGAGTGGAGCTTGTCACGTAAAGGACAGGAAGAGCTCTCTCTTCCAGACGGATGCCCACAAGCGCGCTGTCTGTGCTGTCGGAGCTCACGCTTTGAAGACTTGGACTCTCTGTTGCTGAATTTTCCTGCAGAAAAGCTCGTGTGCATGTTTACCTACCGTCTCCTGTGTGTCCATCCTCTCTCTGTCCTCCCGCCCTCTAGCCCTGGGTGTTTTCTTATTCTTTCCCAATCAGATAAGTGGAACCCCATGCTGTCGGTTTACTTCGATCCTTAAGTTATCAATGGATTGAAGGCTTTTGTGTTTGTGGACCACTCATCTGTTTTTCGCTGCCTCGCTCTTCCCCGCTGTGTTCCTGTTCTGACTTTTTATGGAGTTATGGGACCTGCTTGACAACAGGTTTTCCAAGCAGTGATTTAAGCCTGCGTGTTTCCCCTGGTCCTCAGACCCTATGCCTGGCTGAGGCTGTCTGCTGCCGGGTGCTGCAGGGACACGTCTCTCCATCTGGTGGGCTGGGGCCTGGGCCAGGCCCTCCCCACAGGGTGGTTGAGCACTTGCCTCCCGTGGGCCGTTGAGAACCGCCTGCTGAGGTTTGACTCATCTGTGTGTCGGCTACACCCTTTCAAGATTCTGGTTTTGTACGTGTGCGTATCTGTGCAAACAGGTTGGGTGACTTGATGAGGGAGGCTGCCGCTGGAGGAGACTCTCACCAGGGACCCCAGAAGCAGTTGGCAGGCTGGTGGGTGCCAATGGGGTTGATGTGGGCCTCTGGCCTGGGAGCAGCAGAAAGCCCGATGAACTCTCCCAGGGCAACTAGCCAGGGGTTCAAGCCCTTTCCTAGGACCCGTGGCATTGAGATAGAGTTCTCCTACCTTGAAGAAAGGGGTGTCAAGATTGGAAAGTGGAACCATTCAAGGCATCAGAGGCTCTCACGTTTGTGAACCATGTCTAGAATCAGCCTGACCCTTTCCCAGTGAAGGGGCTTCCCACACTTTTAGAGACAAGCGGGGAGCTTGGCATGGCAGCCACAGAAACCACCATGACCCCAGTGGTAAAAGGGAGCATCAGGGGCGGTGTCCGACCTGTCCAGCTGGCTGTGGACATGTTTACTGGCTCACCCCTTCCTCTTGGCACATTTCTACTCTTCTGTGAACCTGGGGACCAATAGCAGGGACCGTGACCTTTTTTAGTCCCAACACACAGCCTGCAGCCTTCCTCTGAGGCTGCCCCGGTCAGGCCGGGGTGGATACAGATGGTCCGGGCTGAATGCTGCCCTCTGTCTATAGGTTGTGCTCAGAAATGTTTAGGGTTATTTAACCATCCTTCCCAGTATATAAGTCTGCACACCTGCAGACACTGCTCTAAGTACACTGCACTTGCGAATTTCAGTCGTTAACCCCCAGCACAACCCTGCAAGATGGGTTCTGTTCCCATCGCTGTTATACGAGAGGAGCACTGAGGTCCAGGGAGCTCTGTGAAGCCGCCCGAGGTCAGAGAGCCTGAGCAGTCTGGCTCCAGAGTGTGTGCTCTTGGCCACGAACTCTCAGTGGCCGCTGGGGAAGGAGGGCTCCTGGTTCCTCCTCTTCGGACAGGCCCCGAGGTACTGGTGCAGGAGCAGGGGTCCTTAGCCCCGTGTACAGTGAGACAGACCCCTCCGGGCTGCCTGCAGCTGGAGCTGGTAAGGGCAGCTCCTGTGCTTTCTGGGGGAAAGTCCTAGTCTTACGTCACCGCAGCGGGTTCTGTGGCTTGGTCTCAAGGGATGTCCTCTATTCAGCAGGTGTCCTTAAAAGTCGGACTTTGCCCTGTGCTCAGCCGTTCCTTTATTCATTTATGGAGCGACCACTCTGTGCCGGCTGTAGGGCTTGTGCTGGGGGATGAAGATAGTTTAGAAAGAGTAGAGACGTAGGGGCCAATGGTTTGCTCTGGAGAGTGAGAAGACTGGGGGAGGGGAGGGTCCCGTCATTCTGGTATCCATGGTGTCACCAAATCACTGCTTCACATCTCTTGGAGCCCAGAGGTTTCCCCTGCCTCCCAGCCGGCCTGCCTGCCCAGCAAGATGATGTCAGCCTCCAGGAACCGTTCCTGTCTGTTTCCCAGCATCAGCCGTGTTGAACTGGGCCATGATTCCTCTGAGATAAGTCAGAGCACCTTCTCCCCTCATTGCCTGCACGTTTCTAGTCTGGGGGCTCCCCGCTGTGCGAGACTGGCAGTCAGCTCAGAGCAGTAGCTGCATTTCTCAGTAGCATGGTCCAAGGAAGCTCTTGGCATCTAGAGTGTGAAGAACGGTGTTTTGCAGGAGGTACCCAGTAAATGCTGGCTAAGTTGAATTCAGGTAAGGAACAGCTCCATTTTCCCAGGAGCTACTCATTCAGAAGTTGTTAGGGTGCTTTAGAAAAGAACTACTTTTTGAGGAAGGTGAGCAAAGCTTGATTCACCGATGGGATTATTTCCAGGGCACCTCTGAGAAGGGTCAGCGGCCTTGTTCATTCCCTGTGCGTGCCACGGGGGACAGAGCAGACAGGAGTGGGGGAAGGATGAGCTGAACAAAAGAAGAGAAACTTTGGAAGTCAAAAGGAAATGGACTGAAAAGTCCATGTTGCTATTTCTACCGTGAGGTGTCTGCCGAGGTCCTCAGTGTTTGCTTACAGGCCGCAAGCTCCAGGGGGCACAGCCCACCATCCCTCTCTCTCTCTCCCCCAGGCTGCGTTCCTCCCTGGGGCTCCCGGCAGGAGCTCGCCAGCAGGCTCCCCTCCTCACCCCTAACCAGAGCGTCGGCTCTGTATTTTGCGGGGAGGGTGTTGCATTTCACTTGGGGGGAGGGAAAAAAGTTCTGTTGCTTACAGAGTTTGAAAACCACCCAGGACCACAAGCAGGGCCCAGCTGGTACATCCCTGCTCTGTCTCCTCCCGAGCTCCACAGGCCAAGCTGCTTCCAACCCACCCCATCCTACCCTCGCCCAGCCTCAAGGCTGAAAGAGCGGCTGTTCCGGGAGGCTGTTCAGACCCCTTCACAGGGTGGCCTCTCTCCTGTGTGACAGGAGCGACCCTTGTCTCAGGCAGCCTGACGAGCTGGTGCGTGGTTGCACCCCGGGCGAGCACTACAGATCACAGACGGAACGCTCCCGGATCCAGGAAGGTTCCCGCACGTCCTGTGTGGTCAGCATCCACCCCTGGTGTGACCACCGTCAGGGTCTCTGTCACTGAAGGGAACGGTGCTGGTTCTCAGACATGATGTCACGGGTTAGCCTCGTGTCCACAAGGGTCGCTGGCCTGTGTAGATGGCGCCCCATGCTGCGTGCGTGTCCCTGGGTGGCCGCATCTGGTTTGGTTTGACCCCCTACCCGGTGAGGCTGTTCTCGGCTCTAGCCCTAGACTCGACGGGATTTAGTTGAAGTGGCTGTAGGAGGTCTGACCATCTGGGAGTTCCAAAAGCCTTGAACCACGGCTTACTAAGGGTTTATTGATTAATGAAATAAATCAGGAAGAGGCTCTCTGTCGCAGAATCTAAGGCTCCCACCGCTGGTGTGGAAAGGGGCTCTTAGCCTCCTTCCTGCAGCTCTGTGGTTCCAGTTGCTGCCGTCCTCCTTGGCTTTCCTTTAGTCTACACCAGCTTCCGTGGGCCCCTCTGGTGGGCCTGGCATCGTGGGAGAAGCTGAGACTCCAGATGAGTACAGGTGGGCCTGGGGGCTGCTGGACAGGTCGTGGGGCATCTGGTGCTCAGGCTCTCCAGTGAGAAAGGGAGCTCTCCCCCCGCGCGAATGTCTGAGCTTCGTGTCCGGGCCGCCTGCAGCTTGGCGGGTGTGGACAGCTGTGGGGCAAGCATCAGGCCGCCCATGCCCTGGGAGCTCTGCGGCCCCGCCCCTGGCTCGGCTCACTCACACACTGTCACCTCGCAGCACCCCCGGGCTTTGTCCGGCCTCCTGGACGTCCCACTGAGAGCCGCGAGTCTGTTCTCCGTTTTCTCCCACCGGCCGCTTGCCCGAAGATGGCTCAGGCGCCCGCCCGCCTACAAGGCTGAGCTCTCTTGGCGCCTTTGCTTCTGAGACCGGGCAGGGACAGACAAGGGGCCTCTTTCTGGGGATGCGTGCTTCGCGGAAGGACCCCGAGGCCTCTGGGTAGGGGTTGCGGGAGGGAGACTTGTGAGGGCGGTAGGCTGCCGTGCCGGAGGGCTTCGGAGCCGATCATCATGTCTGTATCCTGTTTTCCACCGCATGGGGGCCCGAGCCACTGGCTCCCCACCCACAGGTCCTGACCTCACTTCCCTCTCTGGTCCGTGATGATGGTGGGGTGTTGCTACGGGACAAAACAAGCTTCCGTGTCTGGGGGATGGAGGAGGTGGCACCTGCCTCTGGATTCTGGTCCCCTTGGGCCATGGGCCGCTGTCCCTGCACGGTTAGGGGCACAGAGCCCGGGCTCCCCAGAACGTGCTCCCGTGGGCTGGAAGGTGACGGGGGGGCTCTGCAGGTCTGGGAGATCCTCCTGCAGGAAATGGGGTGCCGAGGACCCTCGTCCAGTCCTCAGGAGATGAGCTGCCCCAGGATCCCTTCTCCCCATGAGGTTGGCGTCACCGGCCCTGTCCCCGCACCACACAGGCTGGGAGCAGTCTCCCCGGGGCGTGGCCCCATTGCTTGTCCGTCAGCGATGCCTCTCCTCAGCCGAGGACTAGCCACGGCACCGCGTCGAGAGCGGCCCAGGGCTGTGCCACTGCAGATGCCCCACACTTGCCCTTGATTGTGTTTCTGGGGGGCATGTAGTCTCTGGGCTCCCTCCCGGCCCTGGGAGCCTCCACTAGCCTGGTGGGAGCAGCTGCCACTCGGTCACACCACCTGGAGGAGAGTCCGGGTGGTGTGACCCGTGTTCAGCTGCAGTGAGGTCTCGCGGTTACGGCCCCTTTCCTGGAGCACTGGCTGTGTGCTGGCCTTTCTGCCAGCGTGGGCTGGGGAGAGGAGGACCCCGGGGACTCTCCCAGCCTGTCAGGTCAACTGACCAAGGTCCCGCCTGTAAGTGGCAAAACCAGGTCTTAAACCCTCAGTTGCTTCCCATGAATTTCATGTCATTCCCTGATTCCACCTCTGGAAAACGGACAACACCTACCTGCCCGGACGCACTCGGACGTCATATCCTCTACCCTGCACCCCCGGCCCTGCACCTGCTGGACACTGGCTCGGGGCTGTGCAACTCCCTCGGCATCCCGCACGCACCCTGTGGGACCCCCTCTCCCAGGCAGCCCCGTGGGTTCCAACGTGTGCTGCGAGAAGGCAGGGACAGGGCGAACCTGACCAGCCCTCCCACTTCCTCCTCTTCGCCGCTGCGAGCGGAGTATCGTCGGCGACTCCCCTGCTCCCTGGCACACTTGGACACGTCCCTCAGCAGATGCCCCTTGAGTGCATGGCTACGGGTGCGTAGCGAAAGGGCCGCCTTACGGTATTGGCGAGTTTTGGTCTTTGAGGAGGGCTGAGACCACAGCGCTGTGAATGCCCGTGCGTGCTGCGTGTCTCCGGGCGCTCGGGTGAGCAGCGGCCCTTCTGCTGGGACCACACTCGCTCAGCGTGCACATATATTTGAGTCTCACAAAAACCCTGTGAAAAATGCGTTTTTGTCCCCTTTCTTTCTTTTGAAGGAGGAAATATGCTCAGAGATGTTTAAATTATCCAGAGGCACAGAGCCAGAGAAGGACAGTTGGGAATTTGCCCCCGCAGGGCCTTGTGCCTCATGACGCTGTCCTCCCATCTGTGTGGGTAAGGCATCACTGGTCCAGACCCCATCTCCTCTCAGCCCATCCCCGTCCCTGGAAACTGCCCCCTTTTTTGTGACTTGAGAGTTCATACTAGGATGTCACCTCACTTCCTTAAGGGGCCAGGGTTCCAAGCTTCCGCTGGAGTTGACTTCCACATCTGAGAAGTCCCATGGAGGCAGGGACAGGTGAGCAACCTGGCCTTCACCTCCTGCGTCCCTCTGGTCTGCCAGCTCCGCCTCTCGCAGCAGCCAGGTCTCCTGCACCGGGACCTTCAGCTGCAGAGCAGCCAGACCCGCCTCACGGTTCCCACCTGCCAGCAGCCTTCTTCAGGCTGGCGGGCTCAGGCACCCCTTCCTACTGGGGAGTCTGCTCCCAGTGGGGTGTCCCGGGGCTTGACTTCCCCCGTGGAGTCCTCAGCTTGCCCCGGGAGCTCGTTAGCTCTTCTGTTCACTGCCCTCATGACTGTGGTCAGGGATCGAATTCTTCCAGGCCTCAGTCTCCTGGCCTTTAAAATGGGACCAGTGACACTCCTGGACAGCTATCAGGGTTCAAGAGAGCTTGTACAGAAGGCAAGGCTCTACCATACTGGAAATCCCTGCCAGACGGAAACCAGGGACCCTGTGCCTAGATCTCCATGTCCTCCACTCCCAGCCCTGCCCCACGCCTCCGTTAAGCAGGGCTGGGTCCGTGGACGCAGATCATGTGTGTGAGCAGAGGGGCACACGTGAGACCTGTAGCACATACACACATGCTCACTGCGGTGACCCAGGTGCACCGGGTTCTCTGTCCCCAGCATCCTCACAGGGATGTTCCCTTGGGCCGTCCTGTGGCTGCCGGCAGCTGGGCCGTCATCCCTGCAGGTTGGGGTAGGTGGATGGGGTGCAGGAAGGGGCCAGGCTCTGCTGTCTACACCCCAGCTGACTCACAGGTCTGTGGCCTGATTTTAAACTGTTCCAACACGTCAGCTCAGGAAGTCATCCCACGACGGGTCCCACGCTCCAACAAATGCCACATGAGAATAACAGCCTTTGCTTCCGGATCATTCTGTGAATGGGAGTCCTCCCACCATTTTCTCTGGGGCAGACGCATGCACTCCTGCTCCTTGGCCGTGTCCCCCAGCGGCCTGATGGGCCTGCATCGCTGTACGGGGAGGCTCTGCGATCACCGGCGTCCGGGGCTGTCTGCCCTCTTGCATCTGTGCTGTGGCCACGCCGCTCCGGGCCTCTCCTCGCCTGCGTGTTTCTTTTCTTTAGACACACCGTTCAGATCAGGGCCTGCGTCCTGTAGTGTCCCTGTGTGCATTTCTCATTTGTGACTACACATTTGCGTGTGTGATCATGGCCCCGCACTGGGCTCTCAAACAACGTCAGCCCCACGAAGGCACTCGGCCCTGGCATCAGGTGCCATGCACACCTGGCTTTCAGTAAGGGTTTATTCAAGGAACCAACCCTAAACAGCAGCCCCTAGCAGTGACTGGCAAGATGCCCCTAGGATGGGTACAGCCCTGCTTCTCCGACTGATGTGTGCCTGAGTCACTGGGCGTCTAGTGACTCCCTCCTTAAGCCTGGGCCTGAGGTCACGCGTCTCCGGAGAGCCGTTCCCCGGTGGTAGTGATTGCTCGCTCCGGCACACACGTTGGGGAGGTCCAGCCTCAGAGAGCCTGGCTTCACTGCTGGCAGGTGCGCCCAGGGTGCGTGGCTCCCTGGGCTCGTGGCTTAGGCAGGAGTCACAGCTCTGGGCTGGGCCTCGTGGCTTTGCTCCATGCTGCGCCCAAAGGATCACACTAGATTCAGCAGGGGCGGAACTCAGGACCCTGGGATCCTGACCTGAGCTGAAGGCCAACGCTTCCGCGACTAAGCCACCCAGGCGCCCCTCGAAGACAGCATTTCTGTTGGCTTAATTACATTTCATCCTGGGAATGTGCTTCCTCTGGTGAAAATTTAACATTTTTGACAACTAAATATTTTGGTGACTGTTTTCCCGGAAAATCCTTCGTATGACTTCCCCTTTGCTCTCCCCTGAGGGGCCTGGAGGCGGGGCCTGGGGGGGTGCGGCGGGGGCGGGGCCTCACTGGCGCAGCGGGGAGTCTCCGTTGGGGGGAGGGTGCTGGGAGAGCGCTGGGCGCTGCGGGGTGGAGAGCCAGGGCGGCGCGGGGGGCGTCCACTTGAGTCCGCGTTTGTCGTGCGCGCAAGGACAGAGGAGCCCCGGGCGGCCGCGGAGCATCTTCTACCGGAGACCTGGGAACCCGGGGGGCTTCGGGCTCGGGCCTGGTCCGCGGGAGCGGGTCCGGATGAGGCTCCGTGGCCAGGACCCTCCCGGGGGAGAGCAGGGGGGACCAGGGGGACCGGGGCCGCCTTGCCCCGCGCGTGGCACCGACAGGCCCGCCGCGCTCGGGGAGGTACCGCGCGCCCCGGCTCACGGCGCCTAGATTCGGGGCCTCTTCTCGCTGGGGCTCTCCCGCCGCCCTGGTCACCGGCGGGGCAGCAGGAGCCTCGCGTGACCCCGGTTACTCAGCAAGTGGGTCTGGGGTGGCGGACGGCGGGACCTGGGGGCGGGCGGGCGCAGGGAGGAGGCCCCGTTCTTGTCCCGCGCGTGAAGCCCAGCGCAGGGGCGCGTGTGCCGGTGGCAGCGAGGCCACACACACCTCGGGCGCTGGGGGCGGCGGGACCATGAGCCCCGGGTCTCCACAGCCGTCGGAAGTGGGTCCCAGGCCGCTGTCCGCTCGCCTGCGGGGACACAGTCGCTGGACGCTGCCTCCGTGGGTTTGACGGCGACAAGGCCACCGCTTGGCAGCGACACCTGGGGTGGGGGCGGGGCGCGTGATGCTGCTGTTTGGCTTCAGATCGAACCCGCGGGCCGGGCTGGTGTGTGGCACAGACGGGCTTACCGCTTCATGCTCTGATCTCCTCCGTGTTCCTGTTTTGACGTTATTAAAATTCTAGAATCTTATCTTAAAACCGGTTCATAGAGGTTTACTTCCTCAGTTGAGTGAAGACTTGTGTGCAGGAACGGTACTGGTCTAGAACAACCAGGCGCTGCAGCGGTGAGCTGGGCTAGTTGGCTGCCGTCGCTCGAGCGGTGATTACAGCTCGGTGGCTGCGTGGGGTTTGGGAGGCATCTTAGAAGTGACTCGGTTACTAACCCCGTTTTAAGTGGTAAGGTCTCTACCTTAATGCCTGGCTCCCGTGGCCTTGCGGGGTGAGTCTGACGACACCCTGTCATGTCCCTGTGGGCGAGTGACGGACTTACCCTTCCTCACTCAGGGGCCTCTGACAGCTGGAGACGCCTCCTCCACAAGACCACAGGCATCCAGAGAAGGAATGTTTCTGCAGTGAAGAAAAGCACAGAGAGGACCAGTGTAGAGCGTGTATTACTGTTTGTTTAGGAAGGAAGGACTGTAGATAGAGTTCACATACAACGCCTTCCCCTGGCTTTGAAGGGCACAGACAGCTGAAATCACTGGTTCCTGTAGGGAGGGGGCTGGGTGGCTGGGAGACTTTTTACTGAAAACCTTTTGAGTTTTGAGCTATGTGGTTCTATCCCTATTCAAACCATAAAGAAAAACATACCAAGCAGTGTGGTTCCAATTCTTTTTTTAACGCATGTGTGTTGGAGGTATGCAAGCTCACACCCTCACACACGGCTCAGGTCTCCCCCAGAGCAGGTGAGCTGCGGGCTCCAGCTGGCACCCCACGCGTCATACCCGATGCTAGACCCCGATTTTCCTCTTTTTTTTTTTTTGTCTTGCATGAATCTTGCTGGTTTCCCCATGGTGGCTGTGTTCACAGGCATGTATGGCCAACTTTTGTGCTATTTCAGAGCAAAGACTACCTTGCTTTAAATGCATAAGAAGGAGGAATACTTTTTTAAAAACAGCAAGTTTTTTAAGGAAATGATGAAAGAGGATAGACATTGAGAATTAGAGAACTTGCCCTTCAATTCCCGTTTCTGTGAAAACCGCCCGAAGAGGGAGACGAGCTGAGGGTGAGGGGCAGTCGAGCCGGACGCCGAGGCGAAGAGAGACCATGAATCCACAGTCACACCCCCGGGTTTGAGCTGCCTGCCTCCGTGAAGGGATAACACCTCTCTCCCAGGTGGCTTGAGATGAAAAATTGTGTATGCGCCTGCCCCACGAAACTGTTAGAGACACAAATATGTGTGAGGCTTCAATCCTCAAGTGAAGGAAACAGAGATGAGTCGGCCCTCCCTGTCCTCCCTGGGGCGTGCGGGGACCTCGCGTGGGGTTCAAGCCCCTAGACGCTGCCCCGAGCTGGAAAGACAGCCATGGAGACAGCCTCAGTGAGAAGACGGTGCTCAGCTTGGTTTTCCTCCTCTTCTCTGTGACTTCAGCCCTCACAGGAGGGATGACAATGAGCCAGAGCTGCCTCTCCATCATCAAAAAATGCGCCATGTTAGAGTTTTAAAGAAAACAGCACCTGAGCGAGTTTAAGAGGAAATCTGGGGACCATGTTTTCCATTGGAGGAAGAATGACTTTTCGGTTAGCTTGGAGTGGTAGCTGCTTAGTGCTGCAGACGTGAACTGAATCAGAGTCAGGAAATGGGGTCTTTTTTCCAGCCTGGAATCCAGGTGCTCTGTGACCTTGGACAGATGTCTCATCCTCCCTGAGACCCTCAGTATAGAAGTCGGAGGGCACTTCCAATGGGGAAGCTTAACATTTAATTGTGCACATGAAGACAGATAATGCACACAAGCCTTTTGTGCTCTGCCATGTTCTACAGAAAATGGATTTTTTGGTAACATACAGGAAAGTGTAGAGAGATCTCATTAGGTATCAAGAAAAAGAAAATTTTACATTTTTAGTATTTTTAACCGGGAAAATAAGAAATAACCCTGGTAGTGCTCCTGGAGTCCCGCGACACTGAACGATGAGAACACTCTGGTACTTACCGTCCGAGTCTTGAGACTCCAGAAGTACCATCTGAACGGAGTTTTAGTTTCTGAAGAGAAGAGGGACTTTGCAGTTCGGAGCAAGGGTGGAGATGGGTGTGAGGGCAGGCAAGTTCTACCCTGCTCCGAATGCCCGCCCTCTGTCCTTACCGGTTCAGCTCCGTGGGACCAATCCAAACCGGAAAAGCCTGCCCTACCAGCTTGGACTACGTCTCGCATCCTGTTTCTGCTCTGCAAACCCAGCAGTGATGGGGAGGGGGCTTCCCTGAGTTCTTAAGTCTTTATTTTCTAAACTGGTGTAGGCTGACAACACATGCCTGGATGCTTGGTCCCTCGGGCTTTCCTGTACGCCAAGAGCAAAAGCCGGGTCTGCATCGAACCCGTCTGATGTCACTCTCTGGGGTGTCTGTGTTTCCGAATACAGCTTCCAATCAGCCTTCAACTGGCTATTTAAAAAAATCAGTCAGTGAGGTGAAACTTAAAAAAAATAAATAACGGCTCTATAAGCTATAACTCACGTGAAATAAAATTCACAACTTCAAAGTATGAATTTAGTCGTTTTTAGTATATTCACAGAATTGTGCAGTCATTACCACTATCTAATTTGGGAACGTTTTCCTCACCCCAGAAGTAACCCTCCTACCCATTCGCAGCCATTCTCAATCCCTGCTCTCCCCAGCCTGGCAACCAGGAGTCACTTTGCTCTGTGACTGCCTACCCTGTACCTTGCACGTAAACAGGCTCATACGTGGAAAAACCTGTATCTGGTCTTTTGTGTCTGGCATCTTTCACGTAGCATGTTTTCAAGGTTCATCTTTATTGTAGGCCATATCAGTACTGCGTTTTGGGGGGCAGGGTAAGGCCAGGATCCACTCAGGAGAGCCTGGCACTGTCCAGGGAAAGCCCGCGGCCCCATGCCAAATGTTACTGCTTCAGACCCTAGTCTTGCTGAGAGCAGAGCCCAATGTGGGCATGACCTCAGGACCCCGAGATGGTGACCTGAGCTGAAACCAAGAGTCGGGCGCTTCGCTGACTGAGCCCCCCTCTGTGGACAACGTCTTTTGATGCAGGAAGGGCAGATTTCCCTAAGTGCAGTGTCTGTTTCTTCTCCTGCTACCTGTGCCTTTGGTGTCATAGCCAAGAAACCATTGCCAGACCCCGTGTCCTAAAGCTTTTGCCCTAAGTTTTCATCTAGCCGTTTATAGTTTTAGGTCCTACATTTAGGTCGTTTATCCATTTTGAAAGACTTCTGGTAATGGGGTTACCTAAGAATCCAACTTCATTGTGATAAAAGCGTCTTACTTAAAAAACTAAAGGCGTGGAGTACAAATCCTATATTTTTACTTCCCCTTTACATCAGATCACACAGGTTTCCTCTAGACGCAATAATTAGCAGGTAGGATTCATTGTCATATAATTCTTGGTGTCCTTACCAGAAATTGAGAAAGTGAATTGTGCCAAGGGTCGGGCAGGAAATCATACAAGCCCGTTGTTTCCAGTACTTTGCTTCTAACAGCATTCGAAGTTGTCTCAATTAAATTATCAGCCAATAGATTGTCAAAAGTAATTTTAATGACAGAGCACTCTGTGATTATTTATCTCTGGCACATGACCTGGTGAGAGTCCAAGGGCTGGGGTCTGGCGTGCCTTTGGAGCCCTCGGTCCCCCCTGCTTGCTGCCCAGAGAAGCCTGCCCCGTGCTGACATTCACGGCAAGAAGGAGCGAAACGGCCGATGCCACACTTGCCTCGTGCCGCCTTAAACAGTTTTCATTCAGTGAAAGATTTTTTAAGTCTTTACTTTGGCTGTTTAATAATTATCTACGAAATCTCATGACTGTGTTCTAATCGTGATTTAATCATTGTAATGACTCAGGTAGAACCTTCTTTACTGCAGAAAATCTATTTTATATTATTTTATAGTTCTGGTGAAATACACATGCATTAAATTTGCCATTTTAGCCAGTGTTCAAGCACGTTACCAAACTCAGCTACTCTCACATTGCTGTACATTCAATCCAGGACTCTTTCCATCAGCAAAATTAAAACTCCATACCCACTAACAACAAAATGTAGAAACATTCTCCACTAGTAGAGCCTTGTGGCTCTAGGAAAAAGAATGTTTAATTCAATGTATCTGTTTTTCTTGCACAGCAAAGTGATAGGGTCCTCAAGCATAAATTATTGTGATAAAACGTTGGGGCCGGGTGATAGCAACAAGAGACCAAACAGAAACAGCCACCCTGTGGAACTTGGGATCGCTGCCCAAGAGTTCGCTTATTCTGTTAAAATGCATGATGGTGACATCAAATCACCGTGGCATTTAGATTTCATTGACCGTATCTGAAAGATCATCCGATAAAATATTTATTTTTAAAAGAAATATTTACAGTATGCCAGAAATTGTGTCCTTTGCAACTATTTGTCTTTATTATGAAAAACTTAGTGGTGCCTGGGTGGCTCAGTCATTAAGCCTCTGCCTTCGGCTCAGGTCATGATCTCAGGTCCTGGGATCGAGTCCCGCATCGGGCTCTCTGCTCAGCGGGGAGCCTGCTTCTGCCTCTCCTCCCCACTTGTGCTCTCTCTCGCTACCTCTGTCTTTCTTTCTCTCAATAAATAAAATACTTAAAAAAAAAAAAAAAGAAAAAGTTACATGCTAACTTTAAAATATATTATCCTTTTTATCATGGTGGTTTTTTGAGTTCTCCAGGGGCATGTGGCGTTTGAAGACCGCTCCAGGGGTGTGTAGGGATCCCTCTGTCCCTCTGAAAACGTCTGAGCACTCCCTGGTTGGTGTCCCGGCAAGACTCATGACCATGTAGTGACTGCTGAGGGTCAGGCCTGCTATCCTAGTGTCAAACCGGCCGAACTCCACAAACGGGGCTGCCTGTCCTCATTCCAAACCAGTCAGGACTTCAAAGCTCAGTGTTTACTAAGGAAAGTTTTAAGAAAAACCTTCATTATGGCACCCGTTCTGGGTTAGCAGGCGAGTTAGCTGCCTGAAACCGCCCACCTTTTCTTCCCGGTGTGGTGACCACAGCCGCGACATTTCGGAGTAGAGTAACCCGCAGAATGGGAGGAATCGCGCCCATCACGGTCACAGAGACAAACTGTGATCCCACTTGTGTGAGGGGTGGGGGGGAGTCGCGGTCCTGGAGCCCTGGGGCTGGTGATGGCCAGGGACTGGGGGGGGGGGGGGGCGGCAGGGCGTCGTGTTCGAGGGGACAGACTCAGTCCACAGCATCAAAGGCACGTGGATGGTGGGGACCTGGCACAGACTGTCAGTTTTATGTTATGTGTATTTTGCCACAATAAAAAAGTAGGGAAAATGCTGATATCCCATTTCAGGCCTCTTTTTGCTAAACTTGGGGTCCGTTCAACATACGAAGCGTGTTTGCCACTGTGTGGGATGGACAAAGCCAGCCTCAGCATCAAACAGGTCAGACTAGCTTTATCTGGATATTCATTTCACATCAGCACAGTAGGACGTATTTTGAAGGAAACTACTAGAAGTGAGACACAACTTAGCTGTGTCTTGGACCAAACGGGCTTGTCCAACGTGCTGATTCTCCCTGCTCACGCTGGGATGTGGCCTGGGTCCCACAGGGGTGGGAGGACGAGAGGCAGCCCGAGGTGCTCAGAGCACGTGCACGGCGTCCAGTCTGGGGAAGAAGTGCGAACGTCGAGATGCTCACTGCTCTCGTCAGACGGGTTCCGGCTCCCTGGACGCGTTTACCGAATGGAGGCGCACAGGGATTCAGGCCGCTCTGCAGGTTCACTGGTGTCGGGACGGAGGTGGCATGGGGGGGGGCGGCTGCTGTTCAGACACACGTTCGTGATGGGACGGCATAGCCCAAGCTGAAAAGGACCCCCCGGAGTGCACGCCGTAGGCCCGGCCCCAGGGTCCTGATGAGTCTCGTGGCCGCGGGGTGCCGTCCCCGTATGCAGAGGCCAGCCCGTGCGGCCTGCGGGGACGGATACGAAATCCCACCTGTCTTTAAAGAACATGGGGTGGGACTTCCTGGTTTGCTGGGCTGTGCACCCCCGTGGCAGCAAGGTGGGAGCCCCGCCGCACCCCCTTCACCCTGCGCGTGGGAGGCAGGCCCGAGGAGCCGTGCTTCCTCACCGAGGGTGGCCGTTCCCGGACCGACGTTTTCGGGTGCCCTGCTGTCGTGTGCCTGGAGGCGTTTTATTCCTGGGGCAGTGCAGGGTGGGTGAGGACCTTGTTTCCTTTAGCTTTTTTGCTTTTGCTCTGATTTTCAGGGATCTGTGGGTGGGGAAGTTGGGAGACGGACTCCCCGAAAATCGTGGGTTTCATGTGTGCAGTCCCCAGCCGGACAGCACCCGCTTCTCCTGGGAACTTGTCAAAAATACAGGTCTCGCGCCGGCGTCCGGATCAGCACCGTCGTGACCTCGGGGGGCCTCCAGGTGGTTCTGACGCCCGCCTGGTTTGAGAACCACACAGACCCGTGTGCTGGGAGCGATTTGCTCTTGACAACTTGACATGACGTCTAGATGACGCAACGACGCGTTCAGTGTAAACTTCATTGGACGTTTCGTTTATGTGTATTTTGGAGCCACTGTAATTAGTTTTCAGTTACATTGAAGAGCACTCGTCCGTCCTGCCTGATGAATAAAGGCCTCTGTTGCCAGGTGAGGAACAACCCATCCTAATCCAGAAAACCATGGGCCAGACTGGCGGTGACCTCAGATGCCAGCACGGTGCCGCCCGTGGGAGGTGACCTGGGGTCCTCTCCCCGACAACTGCGTGGGCACCTGAGCCAAGGCCAGGGACAGTCAGGCGTTCCCCAGGGCACACGGCGAATACCAGCTTTTCTGGGGACAGACCTGCTCTGTCCTTCCAGCCAGTGCAAGGACCCTGCCTCCCGAGACGTCTGAAGCCTCCTTTTCACCACCTTCCTTCCTTCCTTCACTTTGACTCTTTTGAAGTACAGCCATTTGGTCCTTGAGAAATGCAAACCCTATCAAGTCAGTTCCTAACCCAGTGTCCTTGCAGGACACTGCCCTCAGGCGAAATGCGGAGCTTCCAGGGGGCTCTTGCTTCCCTCCTGCCCCTGAGGGTCTGCCCCCGCCTCAGGGCTGTCCAGACCCTAAGCTGGGCCAGCGGGGCAGCCGTGGGTAGAGGCCCTCGCCAGGCCCCTGTGTCATTTCACCCTCCCTCCTGCGGATTAGTTTTGAGGTTGCTCTTCGCGCCCAGCCTGAGCCCCAGCACCGTCCTGCCCGCAGCGCTGGAAGAGCTGACCCCACACTCTCGTCTCTGCGCAAGCTCCGTGAGCACAGGTGTATTGTGACACGCTTGTCGCTCAGGGAGCAAGGCTATTTCGGGCGCCCTTCCCCACCACTCATTTGCTCCCTGTCTCTCGCGCTGTAGTTTGGGGCTGAGTTCCGGAGGTTCTCGTTGGACCGCCACAAGCCGGGGAAGTTTGAAGACTTCTACAAGCTGGTCGTGCACACGCACCACATCTCCAACACGGACGTGACCATCGGCTACGCGGACGTGCACGGGGACCTGCTGCCCATCAACAACGACGACAACTTCTGCAAGGCCGTGTCCAGCGCAAACCCTCTGCTCCGGGTCTTCATCCAGAAACGAGGTACGGGGGTGGAGGGGGGTGCTGCTTGTCCCCAGTGCCCGTCACAGTGGTGCGGTACCCACTGTCGTCTGTCAGGACAGAACCACGTGGTTCTCATGTCTAGCCCGTGGGCAGGTGAAAGAAAGTGATGTTTGTTGGGTCAATGATAATTTGTTAGAAAGGCTCAGACAATTTAAAATGCATTTTCTGTCTTCAGTCGTGTGGGCTTCTGATGTCCAGATACTGAGGAAGAAATCATATTGACGCTGTCATATTTTAACTGGAAGCAAGGGAGTTCGCTAACAAACGGGCTTTAGCCAGTAACCCGAGAGGGAAGCTGTGGCTGCCGGTCTGTGTTCTCCACCATCTTCTCAGGGTTGGAAAGGACGCGAGCTTTAAATTATAACTCCGGTTAACTTTTCGCTCTCAGGGCCGAGCTTTGCTGTAACACTATCACTTTATGGGAAAATAAGCCGCTCGTGTAGGGTTCTGGTTGGGAGGGAGGAGCCCTGCTGCTGAGTCCAAGCGCGTCCCCCTGCCACTCACAGCTGCCTTTTAGATGTTTGTTTTCATCTCAAACTCGGGAGAAACTTCCCATTTCACAGTGAAATACTGAGGAGAACCCTGCAGGTGAGGCTCGACATTTGGAAAACGGCGTTTCCTGGTCAACTTGGTCATGACCGGGCCTTCTGTGCCCCCAGCGAGCACCTCAGGGACCCCGCTGGCCGCCTGCATGGGGCAGCGCACCTCGGGGACCCTTGCAGAGGGACGACAGCAGCTCGCGGTGGGGACGGGGGGCTGGGCACACCCTGTAGCCGCCACAGTGCTGGGGGCAGGAGGAGGCCGGGACCCGGGGCCGTGGGTGGGGCCGGGAGCCCGGCTCTGAAGGCAGGCAGGGTCCCCGCGGCGCGGGCGGCCATCTGGACTAGGGGCCTTCAAGCGGCCGCACACGCAGGTGCCCGAGCGTGCTGGCCGGCAGCCCGTGCTGCGGGAGGACTCGTGAGGTCGACTGCTTTGTGGGCTGGGCGGGAGCACACAGAGAGGGAACCGCAGGAGATCTGCTGACCTCCCTTCCCGACGGGTCCTCTGGCATGAGATCACACGGCTTTGCCTCTGCGTCTGGCTGAGCTGGACGTCCCGCCGATGGTTCCCAGAAGCCTCACAGCTGTCACTTCCTCACGATGACGTCGGCTCCGGCCCGGCCCCCAGCGTGCTGGCCCAGCTCAGCGCAGCCCCCGGGGTCCTCCTGCTCTCGTCCCCTTCCCTGGGGCCACACCTGCTGCTCCCGCCTGGCACCTGTGCCGCCCTCGTCCCCCGGGGCTCCCTCACGCCACCCTCTCCCAGCGGACCGGCCCGAGCTGCTCTGCCTCGTTCCCTCACGTCCCCCGGCTTCCCCGTGGGGCGTCGGGTCAGCTGTTCTCTGAACGCGGCACCCCGCAGCCCACGGCCCTGCCCCGGCCGCCCCAGGTCAGGGTGTGTGTGCTCCAGGGTGGGTGTGCGGTGGGCGTGCAAGCTGCGGATCTGCCCACCGGCCTCGTCAGCCGCCACACGGACTGCCCTCCAGCGCGCTGGGCCTGGGGACCGAGGCCCGCCGAGAGCACCCTTCTGGGCTGAGGGCTGGTGGCGCCCGGCGCCCCTCGCTGCTGATTCACTGAGGCTGAGATGATGCGGGAAGCCCCGGGGTTTGTGTGTTTGCGGCTGGGCACGTGTCAGCTTCGCAAGGGGGCTCAGAAGCCTTTGAGGCTCTCCATCCTGTCTTAGTTGTTTACTGTTCCTTCTCCACTGTCCTCGGACAAATAGCCCAAAGTTTAACCCGCCAGCTTCGGGTCTCTGAGCCCCTGGGTTTGCAGTGTGAACACGTTCCCTGCAAGCCTACCTTTCTTTGTCAGGTGACAGCAAGGAGCACGGGGGACCTCAGTTCAGACCCAATGTTGTTTCTGGTCCATAAAATGGGGCGGCAGTGCCCACCTCACATAGTTGTCAGACTTCAGTGGGAAAGTGCCCCGAACCTTTCCTCAGCCCAGGCTCGTGGTCCCGTCCGTGGGGACACTAGGGCTCCATTCTCACCACCCTCGGTGGACGGTCACTGTGAGCACCGTGTCCGGGTGAGAGAGGCAGGGAGCTTGGGTTTTCGTGGACGGCAGGAAGCAGGAGCCGTCTTCACGCCCTGCGTGTTCAGGACGAACTCGATGACTGGGGGAGTGTCTGTCCGTGGGCAGGACCTCGCTGAGGCTACCCTGTGAGGTGACATCCGAGTCCCCTGTCCTTTCCCTGCAGCAAGGGTTCCAAGATGTCCGTCACATACGCTGTTCTCGTGGCTGGGCTGTGGCCACACCCTGTCCTTCACATCCTGACCTCATGAACTTGGATGCGTCCTGTAAGAAAAAGCTCGTTACTGTTCCGCGTGAAGAGTCCTCAGTCTTCCAACAGACGTTGAAGTAAACCCGCAGTTCGGTTTGGGAAAACTGCTTTGTCACTTACTAATCTCTTCCCCCAAACCCACACAGATGTCCCAGTAAAACTCCAGACCCGTGTCCCTTCATCAGGGACTCACCTTCCCACACCGGAACTTGTGCGGGGCTGCTCGTGGCAGCCGTGAGTGGACAGCCTGGATGTGCCATGGGACAGGACAGAGGGGCCGAGGGGGCACAGGCCCTCGGAGAGAATGGGAGGCGAGAGCAGCCGGGCGTCCAGGCTGCTGTCCTGGGGCTCTCTTCAGCCCATCCTCCCCGGTGAACTCGCTCCAGTCTGTTTGTTGCCCACACTCAGTGCTCAGGGCACCCGGGGGGCCGTTCGCAGACGAGCAGAGCAGGGAACAGTCAGCAGCCGATGCGGCTGAGATAGGAAGGGCCCCGCTCCACCTCCTGCTTCTGCTCTCAGGCGGAAAAACGTCCTTCCCACAGTCCACGCAGTGTCCTCTTTGTCACTTTCTTCCGCGTTTTCTTTAATTGTGGCAAAATCCATATGACATAAAGTTTGTCATCGACCAGTTCAGGGACTTTAATACGTTCCCAGTGATGTACAACCATCGCCTCCCTCTTTTTCCTGATGCTTTGCAGCCTGTAGGACTGAGTCCGTCTGTCTTCTCGCGGACTCCCATGCCGCCCTCCCTCCACCCCAGCAGCCGCCGCCCGGCTTTGCGTCTGTATGGTGGCGACCCTCCGAGAACCTCGTAGAAGTGGAATCCCACAGCATTTGTCTCTGTAACTGGCTCGTGTCACTGAACACAGTGTCCTCAGGATTCTTCCACGCTGTGTCATGTTGCACAATTTCCTTCCTTTGTGAGGTTGGATACCGTTCTTTCATGTGGGCAGAGCACATTTCGTTCGTCAGTCATCCATCAGCAAACGTGGGGGTTTCCTCAGTGTTTGGCTGTTGTGAATAATGCAGCTGTGAATGTGAGACAACGTCTCTTTGAGACCCTCCTTTCGACCCTTCTGGGAACACACCCTGTACCACGTACGTTACTGCTTCATGTGGTAAATGTAGTTCTGATGTTTTGAGGAACTGTCCTACTGTTCTCCACAAGGGCTGCCCCGACTTGCATTCCTACCAACAGTGCACAGGGGTCCAGTTTCTCCACATCCTCTCCAATACCTCTTGTTTTTAGGATTTTCTTTTTATCTTTTTTTCTCCCCCCCCCCCAATGCGGGACTTGAACTCACAACCTCCAGATCAAGACCTGAGCTGAGATCAAAAGTCAGACACCTAACCGGCTGAGCCACCCAGGCCCCCTCTGATTTCTCAAGAGTAGCCATCACAATGGGTATGAGATGGGATCTCGTACTTTTGACTTCTAAGTCCCCATTATTTAGGGATGTTGAGTATATTTTCAGTGCCTGATGGCCAGTTGTCCATCTTCTTTGGAGAGACGTCTGTTCGGGTCCTTTGCCCATTTTTGCACCACATTCTCTTTCGTTGGCTTCAGGCGTTGTTCATGTTCTGGATGATCATCCCTTATCAGATGTATGACTGGCAAGTGTTTTCTCTCATTCTGTGGGCTGCCTTTTTCCCCTGTGGGATTATGTATTTTGATGTACAACATTTTGATGTACAACATACAACAAAAATACAACATGTATTTTGTACGAAGTCAAATTTGTCAATTTTTTCTTTCAGTAACTGTGCCTTCGCTGTCAAATCCAAGAAATCACTGCCAAACCAACGTCCTAAGGCCTTTGTCCTAAGTATTCTTCCAAAGGTTTTGTAGTTTTAGGTCTTACATTTAGGTTTTTAGCTTTTATAACTGGCCACGCGTTAGCCTTCCCTGAGACCTTCCTCCGTGCGAGGCTTCCCAGGACTGTCTCCTGTCCTTCCCTTGTGTCCGTCAGACTCCCGGGAGCAGCTCTTGTAGGAGAGGCTCAGTGGGCACCCGACGGCCACCGCTTTGTCTGTCTGGCCATGTCTTGGTTTCTCTGTCACTTTGCAGCACGGTTTTGCTGGATAGAGGGTTCTCTGCTGACCGGTGTTTCTTCTTACAGCTTTGACCGTATTGGTGCACCTTCGCGGAAACTGAAGTTTCTGATGAAGAGCCTGTAGATAATCTTACTGGACGTTCTCCCTTGGACACGAGGACTCTCTCGTCTCTCGCTGCTTCCACGGCTCTCTCCTTGTCTTGAAAGTCTGGGTGTAGCGCGTCTCCGAGTGGGTCTCTCTGACTTGGAATTTGCTGACCATCTGGAATTTTATATTCATGTCTTTCTTACAGTTAGGAAGGCTTTCTTCAGCTGTTATTTCTTCAAATACTCTCTCTGCCCCTTTCTCCTCCTTAGACTCCCACAATGTGTACACTGGTCCTCTTGATGGTGTCCCACGGGTCCCTTGGTCTCTGTTTGTTTTTTTTTTTTTTCATTGACTTTCTACTCCACAGTATTAATCATTTCCACTGTCCCCAAAGATGTCCTGTCTTCAAGTTCACTGATATTTCTTCTGTCTGCTCAAATCTGCTTTGTGTCCCTCTAGTGAGCTTTTCATCTCAGTTACTCTACAGCTCCAGAACTTTTTTTTTAATGTTCATTTAGCCAGCATATGGTACATCATTAGTTTTTGATGTAGTGTTAGATGATTCATTAATTTCTTATAACAACCAGACTTCTTGGGGTTTCTTTTCTGATTTTTCTACTTCTTTATATTTCCATTTAGTTCATACTTTTTCTTTCATGATTTCACTTACATCTTCCTTTAGTTTTTTAACATCTTGAAGACGGTTGTTTTAAAGCCTGTCTAGTAGATCTGACTCAGGTCTTTTTCAGGGACTGATGCTGTTGAATTCTCTTTCCTTTCAGTGGGTCAGACTCTCCTGTTGCCTTATGTGTCCTGTGATTTTTTGGCTGACTGACCACTGGACGTTCAGGTCTCATGATGTGGTGACTCTAGAAATCAGATTCTCTCCTTCCCCAGGGTTTGCTGTTTTGCTGTCCAAGTTCTTTGGGTTGTCGGCGGGCTGCCTCTGTGCCGAGGACCAGCCTGAGGTGTAAGCTGCTGTCTCCTCGGGTCTTGTCGGAGCCTTTCCTTGGGCACGCACAGCCCCTTCCTAATTCCCACCTCTGCAGCTGTTTCTGAATGTCCTAATGTGTGGCTCCCAAAAGGGGGCCAAGGGGGCCCTTGCCCTTTCAATGCCCTTGGCATCGCTAGAGCTAGAGCCGGAGGGGTGTCAGCGATGGCCATCAGGCTCGATGTTGGCACCTGTGAGACGGGAAGCCGCCGTCAGTGATCAGAGCGTAGACCCTGCTACTGGAGGATAGGTCCTTGCCCATCTGGCGTCTGCGGGCTGTTCCAGAAACACGTGCACAGCTGCCTCGGCATGGCCGGCAGGCTGCGACCATGCTGAGAGCTAGGAGAGACCCAGACTGACGACTTCCCCTGGACAGCTGCAGGCCTTTGGCAGACCCCACGGTCCCCAAAGAGTCCCATCAGACAGAGTCTGCCCCTGCAGTCGTTGCTTGGGTGGGGAGAGATTCCTGGTGCTCCCTGCGCTGCCCTCGTCCCAGCATCCTCCTGTGTTTTTCTTATGACGTCACTGTTGAAAATGACCCCAGCGTAGTGCAGGAGGGCTGCTGAGTCTTCCTCAGGGCAAGAGGGATAGAGTGTTCTCTATGTAGAAAGTGCTCTTGGCTGTGAGCTCAACATTGTGAGCTGGTGACATACAGTGAATTCGTGTCATTAAACACACACACACAGAGCACAAGGGCTTGTATTGCTCAGTGGATAAAGACATGATCAAGAGGCTCAGAGGAACCTACCCCTGTATTTTCCCAGGAGTCATGGTTCAATGTTCCAGAGACTTTATAGAACATAACTACTGTGAATAATGAGAATCAACTCTATATGAGAAGTCCAGAATGGGACGATCCACAGAGACAGACACAGATTCATGGTGCTGGCGGAAGGGGTATTGGGAAGGTTAGGGTTTCTTTACTGGACACTGGAAATATTCTGGAATCCAGCAGTGATGTTGACTGCTGGGCTTGTAAATATACTCAGGACCATTGAATTTTACTCTTTAAGTGGGTAGATATATGATAGGTATATGTATGTAAACTATGCTTCAATAAATAAATTTTATCTCAGTATCTCTGTTTGAAAAGTATGAGATTTAAACCAGACTCTCCAGGGTCTGAGCTTGGACTCTGGGCGATGTGGTCTGGGCTCGTCTTTAGCCTTTGTTTCCAAAATTCAGCCATTTTCAATAGGTGTGAATACTTGCACTTTTTAATTAATTAATTAATTTCAAGACAGTGCTCAGGGCCCTCCAGTTGGCTCCTGAGGGCCCTGTGTTTGGGGTCCACTGGTAAACTTAATAGGAACGTGACCAACACTGGGCAAGGTCAGCCAGACCTGCCACTTGGCTGCCCGTAGAAGTCGTGTTCGTGTAGCAGATGTCTGAATCTGATTTTAAAGGACTGGTCCAAGCTGTTAACACAGTGAGTAAGTAAGAAAGCACACACAGGCTGTATCACATCTTTGCTGTCGGATTTTTATCATCTTCAAAACAATCTATTTCCTTTGTAAATACATGTGTTTTACTTACTGCCTTTAGGAACGTGATTCTGAGAAGCAGTTTCCCAGCACCCTCAGATTCCTGGGGGCCCGTGGGGCGCTCAGGGTTAAGAATATGCATAGTCTGCCCTTGGGAGCTCAAATGACAGGCCAGGAATGACTCAGACTTTGTCCCCCTGGGACTGAGTTGGGGACATCTTCCTTAGGGTGTGAGATGGTGTTTCTACCCTTCCTGCGAACCCTGCCTGTGGCCTTCACGTGCGCAGGCTTCTCTCTCCCAGCACTTACCAGACTTCGCAGTCCTCTGTGTGGGGCTGGATGCCTGCTAAACACTGGGGCTTCTCCCTGTGGGTGTATAACAGATGTCCTATGCCTTTCACTTTAATGCTTTGCCCATTAAATTGGTTACAGAATCAAGAGGGCACAGTGGGAGCATCTGGGCTCAGGTTTGTTAGCACACTCAGCCAGCGTTGAGGAAACACTTTCTCTGTCCCCTGCGTGCTCCTCTGGCTCTCCCTGAGGACGCAGGAACATTTTGGACAGCTGGCCCAAACCAGAGAACGCGGACAAGACCAGCAGAGATCCTCAGAGTATCTCTATATTTAGCAGAACAAGCAGGAAGTGCAAACCCTAACTGTTTACCACTTATCCATCACATAAACCCCCACACCAGCATCCCTAGCACTCTCATTATTTGAGAGATGGGCCTTTTGCCTCCCAGGCCCCAGCCCAGATCTAGAGGTGGAATCCTTGTTGAATTTGGGGGACTGTTTTGTCCCACAGGAGATGAGTTCTGCAGACATCACGGGAGGCTTGTGCAGACTCAATTGTGCCACAAGACTTTCAGCACAATTGGAGTGTTCTGAAATATCTACCTTTAAAGTACACATAAATACTGCACATTTCCATGTGTCTGGTAACTGTTTCTGGCATCCTGGCCTTCTTCTCGGTGCCCGGAATGCGGAAGACACGCACGTCTCGTCTATCAGAAGTGGCACGCGGGGCGGTGGTGGGAGGTATTTGCTTGTGATTTCACTTAAGTGCGTTGCCAGAGGAAGTAACTACCGATGTTCTTCAAAGTAAGATGTATTCAATCATTGCGGATTTGGTTATACGCACTGGCGGCATCTGAAATCGTTGGGCATAGGAGTCCTGCTTGGGATTGCTTTTCTCCGCATCTTGGTGCAGTAGGAGCCCCTGCGGCTCCTGGGTGGGGCTCACCGCTCAGCAGGAGGCTCTCAGCGTCTCCCGCTGTTTCAGCTGCTGTGGTTCTCTTTCCGCAGACGCTGCCCAGGGTTTAAGGCTGTACGTGGTGAGGGAAAGTGTGGTTTTGCTGAATTAACCTCATCATGTCCTTGGGCCCGTAGGAAGGGACTGACGCCCTTCCACTGTGGGAGCCCTCTCGTGAGACACATTTGCTTCTTTAATTGCCACTGATTTCTCCAAGTTTGCATATTTGGAGAATTTCTTTCTTTTTTTTTTTTTTAACTGAAAGAAAGGGCACACACTCTCCCACTGCTCCACCGTGGGAACATGCAGAAAACAAAATGCCTGGAGCCCGCATTCACCCCTGGAGTAGGAGTGGATGGGGGAGAGAATGTGCTGATGTAGCTCATTAAAAAGAAAACAAAGCCAGAGCCACCCACCATCCAGAAGAATCCAGGGGCTGGTCCTGGCAAGGCTAGCCGTCCGTGCAGGGAGTCAGAGAGCACGCGGTCGTCGGCGTCCCCGGACACGGCTGGCCGGGAGCACCTGGGCCGTGGGCCCACCTCTCCCCCGAGCTGAGCCTTGGGAGGGAGGCGAACGCCCCGTCCCAGAGAACCTGGTACGTGAATGGTGAGTGGGAGCTGGATTCCACTCTCCTCTTGTTTGTTGTCTGGTCCCGTTTACTTTCACACAGTCAAGCCCGTGCTATGCGTATGATTTGGACTTTGCGTTTAAAACTCTAATGTATCATAAGCTCATCCTCTCATTAAACTCTTTGTAAGCTGTTTTGTTTTTAAAAAGCCTTTTGTGCTTATAGCATACTTGTGAAAGATATGTCAGACAAGGTGGAAATAAACACTACCAGCACCCCAAGGAGCCCGCAGCACGTTCTGGCGAGCCTCTCCCAGACGGCTTCATCCAGCTAAACCAGCAAATCGGCTCATAATACACAAACACTTTTAAAGTAATTTTAATTTTTAGATATTCTTTTAAGGTAGTGTTGTATTTTTTTTTAAAGATTTTATTTATTTATTTGACAGAGAGAGATCACAAGTAGGCAGAGAGGCAGGCAGAGAGAGAGGGTCCGGAGAAGCAGGCTCCTCACTGAGCAGAGAACCCGATGCGGGACTCGATCCCAGGACCCTGAGATCATGACCTGAGCTGAAGGCAGAGGCTTAACTCATGGAGCCACCCAGGTGCCCCTAGTGTTATATTTTTGACTTTTTGTGAATGTGTATAGATACACACTACCCTTTTAACAGGAGATATCAGCTATATAAATGTAACAAAACGTAACCAATTCCTTATTTTATATTTAAACTGTTCCAACTTTCTATTCTTAGAAACTGTTGTGCATTTTTACTTCACAGAGTTCTCTCTGTGGGGTAAATTAGCGAAGTGTCTCGCCAGGTTAAAGGCGTGCATGCTCTGAACTAAGGTACCTCGTGTAGGGCGTTCAGTTGACATTTGAGTGGAATCTTTTTATACACATCTTTAAAAACTGTCCTTGTGTGGCATGAAAACTTGTGAGCTTTGACTCTACCCTCTTGAAAGCTATGGTGAAGGCCAGTGAGGGTCTGGCCAAAAGTGTGGGCTGTGGGCTGCCCTCCCATTAGGACAGCACCCAGGTGGGGACCCTGCATGGCTGGGACCTCAGCTGGGACCTCATGGGGCTGTTACCCTACTCCAGACACCTGGGGTGCCCCTCTCAGCCTGGCCTTGCTGGGTGGGAGTGGCAGACCCCGGAGCTGAAAGTGGAGAGCGTGGTCGGTGCTCGGGCCCCACAGTGTCCGCTGGAGCCTCCGTGCCCAAGTCGGGTCTGGCCAGGGGAGACTGGTTCTGATCCGTCATGTCACAGGGCTGGTCAGAGGATGACCAACATGTTTATATCTCAGCCAGTTCTCAAAGAGGCCGAGCTCACGGATGGCCCGTGTGAGGCGGAAACGGCCAAGCGTGGAGCACAGCATGGCCTTCTCTGCAGGGTCAGGCTGACAGGCCGCCGGTGTTAGCAGGATTTCTCTTTGAAACAAATCTTTTTAAACAAAAAACAGCAAACCCCTCAGTGAATAGAGCAGGACTATTTCTGTTTCCAGGGTGGGGCCGGGTCTGTGCCGTCGTCCAGGGTTAGAAGAAAGGGTTCTTCGGCGCTGTGGATGGCCCTCCCACTAAGCTGCACACCCTGACCCAAACCCCGTCTGGTGCCTTTTTGGAAGCTGTCAGAGCTGGGAGCTCGGGCACTTCCCGTGGGAGGTGTCCCCGTCCACGCAGGCCCGCACTCCGGTCACCCCATCCTGGATTCACCAGCTCTCAGGGTTCCCTCCAGCCCTGTGGCAAGCAAACCAGAGACTCTTCCCAGTGGCTGAGAGCAGGTGTCCTGCAGCCCGTGGGCCATTTAACAGGGCCTCTGTGGGGTGTTGCTGTCGCGGGTGGTTTATGGGAACCCTGCCTAGCTGCCTTCTCCGAAGCCCAGCGATAACCACACGCGCCTGCTGGTCCTGGACCGCACACTCTGGGAGGCAGAGGTGTTCTGGCAAGTGTCTCCCATAGCAGGACCTAGGTTCACTTGGGACCTGCTTGTCTGGAATGGATAGACTCGAACCCTGATGGACCGTGTTAGGAAACGTTGCCAAAGGCTGACCGAATGAACGGCCAGCTCCCTCGAGACTTTCTGAGCAAGAGGTTAAGTCTGAGCTTTCTCGTCCGTGTTCGGGGGTTGGCAACCGAGGGATAACCTGGCCTCTTTTTTTTTTTTTTAAGATTTTATTTATTTATTAGACAGACAGAGATCACAAGTAGGCAGAGAGGCGGACGGAGAGAGAGGGGGAAGCAGGCTCTCTGCTGAGCAGAGAGCCTGATGTGGGGCTCGATCCCAGGACCCTGAGATCATGACCTGAGCTGAAGGCAGAGGCTTAACCCACTGAGCCACCCAGGTGCCCCATAACCTGGCCTCTTGTACCTCCTGAAAGTGAGGTCCTTGCTGCTCCGCTTTGACTGCGACAACAGTACCGGGGAGGTCAGCCAGCCTGAAGTCTTCAGCATGAATTATAGAGCCTTCCACTGAAGACTCCCTTCCCGAACGTCACTCACAGCATCCCAGAACGACCAGCCCTTCCCAGCGGCCGGTGTTTGGACAGGCTCACCTCCCTTATGGGCTTCTGCAACCCCGCGTCCTGTCCAGGGACACAGGGACCACTCGGGGCAGCGGGCTGTGCAAGCTGGAACGGAAGGTCCGGGGGCTACACGGGGAGGTGGTGCCAGGCCAGGCATCAGCGGGCAGGCTGAAAAGTCTTTGTGCCGTCCCGGGAGAAGCACGAGGCTGGGGCTCGGTCCAGGAGTGCCAGGCTCACTGAGCAATGGGAAGAGAGGGCGGGAGGGCCCCAGGGGCTGACGCGCCCCCAGAGAGCCTGGTGATCGCTTCCTCGCCTGCGAACAGTAGGTGTACACTAAGGAGCTGGGGAGCCCCTGGCAGAGGGCACTGTCGGCCACGAGGCCCTGCCCAGGACGGGCGGACGGGTGTGGAGGACACACAGGGAGAGCACCCAAAGTGACGGGCAAATTCTGTGACCAGCGGCACGTCCCATGGGGACTCGGTGCCCGGATTACCGTGAGCTGAGGCATGTTCCGGCGTGTTCACGAAGCGGCTCCCCGAGCGTCTCGTGTAAGCGAGCGGTTGCTGGTGTCCATGTTGACTCCTCGTCGGCACTTTGCATCTCGCGCTGGAGGCGTTTCTGCTGGAAAAAGGCACCAGAGAACTGACATGGCGGAGCTCTTCCTCTTAGCCAAAGGCCGGCCCAGCGGATCTGATGCTCACGGTCGTTACCAGTCATTTTGAACCCAATCAAACGCCATTCCATTGGGACAAAAACCTTCTTAGGAAGGAATGAAGTTGCTGAAGAGAGTTACTGTTGGCCCAGGAGGGCCCCCAAGGGAGGGACCGGACCGGGGCACGGCCCACCCAGAGGCGTGCACAGATGCTCCGGGGACCAGCAGCACCCATTTGGGGTCACGGTGTCTTTTTCCAGGGTTTTCTCATCCCAGGGGGGCCGGTGTGGGAGGCCGGGAGCCGGTGGAAATCCAGGTGGGCTTGTCGAAGCCCACACTCCCACTGAGATGTGGCCTCGGCAGGGTTTGCAAGGACGAAGAGGGAGTCATCTCCCATCGGCAGTTGAACAGGGAAGGCTGTGTTTTTAGGAATGGTTTCCAAAGCCCGGAAGGAAACGACAAGGGTGCCCCCGCCATCTAGGCCCTTGGACTCCCAGCTCAGGAGAGGGCTGCCTGCTCCTTCATTCCTTTCTTATTTTTCTTTCTTTGTTACTCTCTCTGAACGCTGATCTGTCTCCCTGCTTCCCGCACCGGCAAACTGGCCACAGCCCTTCTGTATGTGTCTGCAGCTCCGCTGGACGGGCCATCAAGCAGCGACTTACCTGCCCTGGCTGGGAGTCCAGAGATAAAAATTTCCACTGTGAACTTTTCTCTCCCAGAAGCATAAGCAAGACTTGGATTTCCTCCTGCACAGTGGTCTGTCTTCCTGTTTTTACCCGGTGTCTCTCTTTTCCACCCCGTCCTGTGGGAGGGTGACTCAGCATGGAGGCCAGCAGCCCCGGGGCACCCCCGGCACCCCGGGCTCACTCCGGGCCCCGAGCCGTCTCATGGCACTAACCCTTGCAGACAGAGCTGGGTGAGGCCGGTGGTTGGCCTGGGGAGCGCGGGAGCAGACGAGCCCCTCGGGCTGCCCAGCCCGTCCCCGGTCAGGCCGGGACTCGTCAGACCAGGAAGGGGCTGGTACCACAGCACATGCTGACCGATGATGAAAGCTAATGTTTTATTCTGGAAAAACATACATAAAATAAAATTCACCCTTTTAACCACGTGTACGTGGACAGTGCGGCGGAGTCCAGGGTGTTCCCATTGCTGTGGTCACCACCGCCCCCCTGAGCTCCCCAGCCCCCGCTGAAACTGTACCCGTTAGAGCCCCGTGTGTTGGCCGAGCTCAGCTCACCCTCTGCCGGGGTACGCTCTGCAACACATCCGTGGACGTCGGACGTCCGTCTGTCTTGTCGGAAATGTCAGGTCACAGGCTGAGAAAGGGTACTTTTTACCAAAGCAGCTTGTCACGTGCTGCTGGGGTCACCACATCCCTGCAGAGGCCCTGGCCTCCCCAGGGCCAGTGTCTGTGGCCGACCCTCCTCACACCTGGGTCTCAGGCACGGACACACCAGGACCGGAGGCTGGCAGTGACTGCCATGTTGCTTGGATTTTCGATGGCATGTTGTGAGTCTCAAGTCCCCCCGGAGGAAGCACCTCCCGGACCCCTCGGACATATCGGGGCATCGCTGGTCACTCAGAAGGGTCGGTCATCCTACCCCCATCAGCCACCAGCTCGCAACCCCGACGGCGCTGGGCTTTCTCTGCCCGCCCTCCAACAAGGAGGTGTGCTTCCCTCTGGACATGTCTCCTTCCCCCTCCCAGATGCGGGGGCAGGGACCTCGGGGCGACCAGCTCCCTCCCTGCAGCTAACAAGCCCAGAGACTGCTGACAGACGTAAGTGCAGGAAAACGGTGAGGTTTGGGACCGGTGACCGTGCTTGCCTCCATCCTGCCTCCTTCCCTGGCATTGCTGGACCGCCATGCGTCCGAGCAGCTGGGATCTGCCCTCCCCTTGGTCTTGACCCACTCTGGGCTTCGGTTAGGTCCTCTCCGTGGGCCTCTGCCCACCCCAGTATGACCCCGGCGGAGAGGTCAGCTTCTTCGGCCACCAGGAAAGTGTGTGTTAATGCTGCTCACCGGCCGGAGCACCTGGCCCGGGACAAGACGCGTTATTGGTATCTGCGCTCGGAGGACCGTCTCCCATTATTGGTGTCTACTTAGAGGACCGTCTCCCCTGGGACCGAGCCCCTCCTGGGACCCTCCGTCTTCCCCAGTGATGGCACAGAGGGGCTCGGTCCCAGAGCACGCACTTTCAGGGTTCCGAGTCGGCAGCAAAGGCAGAGAGCTTTGACCGCCGTTAGGGTTCGGGCTTTGGGTGCTGGTTTGTCAGCATGAGGAGGGGAACCCCTGCCCGGAGTAAGGGGTCCAATGTAAACTCTGTCTGCGGCGAACGACTCTTCAGGGTGACGTAGTGAGCACTCACAGGACTTTGACATTGGCGTGGGCCCCAGGGCGGGTGGTCCAGCCCCTGACCTCCGGGTGAGGACACACCATCCCGTTATGCTGCGGGTCCTACAGGGCCGGTTCCGCAGGAAGAATTCCTCGGGGGACAGGGGCTCCACTGATGCGCAGGTGCTTCTGGAGTTAGGATAGTCCTCGCTACCCTCTGTTGCTTTTAAATCCTCCCCACCTGCTGCTGCAGACCCAACCGGATGTCCCCGTGCTGCCAAGCCTGCGTGGGGCCTGGTAGGCACTCCCAGGACAGCGGGAGAGGGCCTGCAGAAATGCCATATGGGTCACGGGAATCGGGGGTCTCTGATAGGCGGTACAGGAGGCACGCCCGGGCCCTGGTACGCACACGCGGGCGGTGTTCTTGGTGGGTGGGCTGCAGGGGACAACGAGCAGCATCGGGCTGTCCTGGTCCACAGACCCTACAGCATCCTGTCCCCCTGCCCGCTGCCCCCCAAGCCCAGGGAGGCAGGGATGGACTGTCCCTTCACAGAGGACAAACCTGAGCCCCAGGGAGCCACCAGGGTCAGCGTCCAGCCTGTGCCCAGGTCTGCCGCCAATGTCTTTGCACTGGCGTATCCACCAGCCAGAGTTGTGGGCGAAGCCGAGGGATGGCATGCGGGTCAAATGTCCCTCTCGCCCGAGGCGGAAACGTCAGGAAGTGGCCAGGGCGGCACACTCCTTCAGACGGTGACATCTGGAAGGCCAGTGGACGCACGGGGTGGTTCCCGGCCTGCAGAGCTCTGCCCGCCGTGGGTGACCCACCCGGCAGGAGTCTCCCGGCCCCCGTGGCTGTGCCCGTGCTGAAGCAACGTCTCGGAAATGCCAGGAAGATGATGAGTTCTGTGCTCAAAATCCAGGGTCGTCAAGACATAGTGGGAGACGCTGATACGAAGAAGCAGGTGTGCTCCATTCCCGTCCGGGGCGGAACGAGAGGGCGAGTGTCTGCACCCACATTTGCTCGTTTTTCCGTAAATAGACTCCAGATACACAAACTGAAGAAGGAGCACAAATCACAACCTTGGGTGGAGACGGAGAGCGGCTCTGGGTTTGGGGTTTCTTTTCGGGTGATGGAATGTTCTGGAATTCGGCAGTAGTGGTGCTGGTCGCACGGCTCGGCCAAGGCACCGGGAGCTGTCGGTTTGCCCATGGGGAGCACTCTGGGAGGTGAATCACATCCCGAGCGACGTCAGTCCGGCCGTCGGGAGCATCTCCTGAAGCAGCAGGAGCGTCCAGCTCCGAGCCCTGGGCAGTCATTTAACACCAGCTGGGCTCTTGGCACTTTGTCCCCCCAGAAGGAGACAGAGGTGAGAGGGGAGCCCCAGGACAGAGGGGACCCCCGGGAAGCCGTTTCTCTGCAGGAAAGGGTGCAGGCAGGGGCTGTACCCTGAGCACGGTGAGGAAGGGGTGCCGAGCATGGTGCTGGGGTCCTGCTGCTGTTTGCGTGCAGGGGTGGGGGAGGATGCCGGCGACTGGGGGCTCAGAGGAACGGAGGCGTTGGCACGGTGGCTGGATTGAGGAGGCTTTTCCTGCAGGGCCGGGCCTAGGTGGAGCCTTTGCTCACTGGCCTCCCTGGGGCTCCCGTCATCTTCTCTGAGCGGAAGGAGGTTGGTTGACCGGCGCGCCAGCCCAGCCTGGGCCGTGGGACCCCGGCCACGAGAAGCACAGAGGAGGTCTGCCCTAAGTACGGGCTTCCTTGCCAGTGGCTATTCTGGGCCGTTTGAATTATAGCTCTTGTCTCTGCTCACTGCCACCGTGTCCAGTAAATACAGCAGCCGGCCCAGAGGGAGGGCGTGGGGATGGCCCCACTCCTCCCTGGACAGGCCAGTGACCCTGTGAGGCTTTCGGTGGCGTCTCAGAGAAGGTGGAGGGGGGGCGCTTGGCGCAGCCCAACGGAGTGCCTGGCACGGCTCCCCGATCTGGGGTGCGCAGCGGCCCGCGGCCCTGACTCCTAGGACAGCCCCACCAGGCCTGGACGGGTGTCTGACAAGCGGGCTCTCTGCCCCGGCGGTCCCAGTGTGGACGCCATCGTCCTCGGAAGGGTCTCAGAGAGGCTGTGGGAAGCCTGTCCCGCCCTCTCACTGGAGATGGTTTCTTCTTTCCTTTCGGGCTTCCCAGCTCCTTCCTCTGCCACCACAAACCAGATTTCAGCGTGAGGGTGGAGAACAGAGGGTGCTCCTTCTGGGGGAGGGGCGGGGGCCAGACGGGAGCCCCTTCAGCCCCCGGCAGGGCTCGGTGGACCTGGGGGGCCAGACTGTGCTCTCGGTCCCTGTTCCCCACGGACCACAGACCAGCAGCCCTTTACCTGCCCCAGTTGGAACGGAGCTTGGGAGGGTGGTGTCCCAGCCGGGCCAGGGGGATGCATGTCCCCCAGCTGTGCCGGTCCAGCCGGGCCCCCGGAGGCCGTGGGAGCCCGTGCACCCACTTCTCCACAGTTTCTGAGTCTGGGTCAGGCGTAGGATCAGACAGTGCGCTGCGGGACAGCAGCCCTCTATGGTGGGAGGGACAGACGGAGTCCAGGATACCCGCTTCGGGTTTTGGTACCTTTTTGAGGTCTCTTGTCTGAGATCAGCTGCCAGACTCAAGTTTTCCTGAGTCTCGCTCCCTGGGAACCACTCCTGTCCTCCACCTTCTGGCCCAGCCGTGGTCCTCGGAGGGGAAGGGGAGCCCCAGCCGCTCAGCCCGGAGCCATGCAACCCTGGGTGTTTCTCATTTCTTCCGTACCTTAGCGTCCTCACCCATCAGACCTCGCAGGACAGTGCGCCGGGTGGTATCACGAGCATCAGCCCTGCCACGCTCCTGCCCCTTCCCATGGCCCCTAGGGCAGTTGGGGCAGGGCTGAGAATGCGGGAGGAGGGGTGCGGGCACCCCAGGACCTCCCTGAGAGCGAGCAAGCCACACCCCTGCCACAGCTGCTCCCCGGGCCTGCATGTGCGCGTGTGTGCCCTGCTGGGACCCAGGGTCTCTGGTTGTGTCTGGAGTGACTGCGTCAGGACGGCCTGACGTTCAGGAAACTAGCTGTACGTTTAGCAAGATAGGAAAGACAAAGTTCGTTTACTTTAATTAATATTTGTTTTTAAATCACTTCTTTCTAACTTCTGACTTCCCAAATCCTAACTTCCCGTTAGCAGTTAAAACACCTTCTGGGGCTGTAACTGGCCACTTGAAAAGGATCTGTGAGTAGAAACCCCATGGTTTTGCCCCCGTGGGCCCGAGGGAATCATTACTCACCCAGCGAAGCGGACCAGCTCTCTCTGGACCTTCCCTAGCCCGGAACGTGGCCGGAAGCCGTCCGGCTGCACAGCAGAAGCAGGACCTTCCAGCCATCGTGGGCCAGGTGACTTTCTAGAGACAGTTCGGAAGCAGCGTTTCCTTGGGTCCGAGCAGCCCCTGGGAGGGAGTGAGATGGCCTGATGTAGGCTCCTGTGCAGGCTCGTCCAGTTCTGAGCGCCCGTAGGGCGCCCGCAGCCCCAGAACCTGGTGCCGACGATGACAGGAAGTCCCTGGAGCAAGCTCAGCCAGGGCACCTGGGTTTGTCCTCTCGGCCGAGCCTCTGTCTTCACAGCGCCGGCAGATGGCTCATCGCTGAGATCCTGCTTGTGCCTTTGGCTGCCCACCCAGAGAACCGGACCATGGTTCTGACCCACGGGAGCCAGGCTCCCTGTCCCCGGGCCACCGGGAGGTGGGGTCTCGCCTGCTGAGTGAGCGCTGCTCCCTGTGGGCATGAGGAGGGGCGCAGGCTCGTGGAGCTGCCCGGGACACCACGTCACCAAGGGATGGTCACCAGGGCAGCTCATCTCTTGTTCTCTGCACCTCGTTCCGGTCTCTCGCTGTAGCTCCTGGGTTTCTGCCGTGTGCAAAATGGGGATCGTCTTGCTTCTCCCGGCTTCTCTGATAGACGTGCCCTTGTGTTACTACAATAGTATTGGCAGATGACTGAGAAGCAAGGTCCAGTGTTTGAACATCCCCCAAGCTGTGCCAACAGGGTCCGTCCTGCTGCTCCCCTGTCTTCTGGGGACTGAAACTAACAGCAGGCATTTGGGATCTCCTCCGCAAACCTGTCGTCTTCACCATTGCCCCCGAGACCCACACAGGCTGGGATGGAAGAGTCTGGAAGAAGGGAGCCCCATCCGCCCCTTCATCACAGGGACGGCTGCTGAGGCGGCAGACGCACTGGCCACGCGCTCGTGGTTCCCAGCCCCCAGCTGCCGTCCAGGGTGGCAGCCCCGTCCCTGCTCCCACGAGACCCTCATTCCGGGGACGGGAGGCGTGTGTGGAGATGGAGACACAAGCATGCCCCGGGCAGCATGCAGCCTGCGCTGGGTCCCGTGGTGTGACTCAGGAGCAGTGACTGTTGTCCACGTGGGAAGGCCCAGAGATGACCAGTCAGGGAGCGTCAGCGTCACTGGCAATCTCCTTCGGCCAGGAGGCGCCCTGCCCAGGTCGCAGCAGGGGAGGACGCCCCGTTAGGCCAGTGGGGCCTGTGGTCCCGGGAGCAGGAAGGGACCGTCTCGTCTCCCAGTACAGGTTGTGGAACAAAGACGCTATTGAGATGTAACTTACAAATCACAGAACTTACCGCTTTCAAAGGTGCAAGTTTTCAGGATGTTCGCAGAGCTGGGCGACCGCGAGCAAGTCAGCGGGACGCCTCTCCTCACCCCGAAACAGGCCCTGCAGCTGTTCCGTCGTCCTGCCAGCCCCAGGAGCCCTGGCCCGTGCTCCGTCTGCAGGTTGGCCTGTCCTGGGCAGAGCGCGTCACTGGAGTCCTGCGCTGTGTGGTCTTTCGTGACGGCGGCTTCCCCTCCCCACCGTGTTCCTCCAGGGAAGCTGCGTGGCCCTGCATGTCTGTGCCACGGTCCTTCTGTGGCGGGTACGTTCCGTTCCGTACGTTCCGTTGTGTGGATGGGCCAGCCTGTTTGTCCATCCCTTAGCTGATGGACACATGGGGGGTCCCGCCTTCCGGCTGCCGTGAACATTTGCGAACGAGCGTCTGCGGACGTGTGGGTTCCGTTCATCCCGGCTGCTCTCAGACGGGTAGACCCGCACTCTCCACGTGGCCCAGAAGCCCCACATGAGGGTTGGGGTTACTTTTCCCCATCCCACCTGGTGCTGCTTATGTCCTTTTCAGCTACCCACCTGCTAGAAACTCCAGTGGGACGTTCTTGTCCTGTTCTGAGCTGGAGTGGGGAGCACCGGCCCTCACTCCCGGGTGGGAGGCCGCTGTGGGCTCCTCAGGCTGCACACCTCGGGATTCTTCCTTCTTCGGGGGTAAATGCCCTGGGGGCAGTCTCTTGATTTCATCTTGTTTAAGAAATAAAAATGACCAAGAAAGACAGAGGTACAGGCACTAATGTTTACCCAAAACACGACCATAAAAGCAGGAGTTAAAGCTCTGAGTGTCGAGCCCCTGGGGTTAGCGCTTGAGTCCGCGTCTCCCCTGGGTGCTGTCCTCTGTGTGCTCAGCTCAGACCAGGACGTGCGAGCCGATTTCCTGACTTTATGCCGTACTTTATTTACAGGAGTCTTTACTTTTTTTTTTTTTTGGTATTTTATTTTCTTTTTTACTTAAAAGTTGTGTAAGGAGTCATCGAGGCTGGTTTGGGGTTTTTTTTAGTTTTTTATTTATTTTTTATTTTATGAACATAGAATGTATTTTTGTCCCCAGGGGTACAGGTCTGTGAATCACCAGGTTTACACACTTCACAGCACTCACCATAGCACATACCCTCCCCAATGTCCATAACCCCCTCCCCCTCTCCTGACCCCCCTCCCCCCAGCAACCCCCAGTTTGTTTTGTGAGATTAAGAGTCACTTATGGTTTGTCTCTCTCCCAATCCCATCTTGTTTCATTTATTCTTCTCCTATCCCCCTAACCCCCCATGTTGCATCTCCACGTCCTCATATCAGGGAGATCATATGATAGTTGTCTTTCTCCGATTGACTTATTTCACTAAGCATGATACGCTCTAGTTCCATCCATGTGAGGCTGGTTTTGATACAGGAAGCTCACTGTGACTGGTTGGCTAAATTCAGCTTCTGTGGCCTGGGGACGGCGGGAGCTAAGCCAAAGGAAGGTCTGCGGAAGAGCCTGGGTTCCTGCGTGTGATCCATAGCGCGGGGACGGGGCCCAGGATCTTGGGGTTTGCGCGTGAGTCGGGCTTCCCCGGGGTCGCTGTCCCATGCCCACAGCCCCATGAGAATTGTCCGAAGGATGCTGGCCCTTGTTTGCCTCAGTTTTTATGGGAACCTCTGGGGACCCGTGGCCTTGCCCCATGCGCATTCACATCTGGTTTCCCGGAAAGTCCTCAGCGCCACGTCTTACTGACCGCCTGTCCTGCCACAGCTCTTGTTCCTGCAGCCACTAGTGACCTTGCGGGATGGGGCAGGATGGCAGGCCCGTCTTTGGAGGTCGCCGGAGCCCCCTCTGCACCCACAACCCAGCCCACGGGCCCCCCGGGCCGCAGAGGGGCTTCTCCAGGCTGGGCTGCTGCTTCCGCTCCGTGCCGCTCAGCCCCCAGCAACGGCGGGACAGGCCGCTGCTGTTCTCACCTACAGGTGACTCCAGGGGACCGAGAAAAGCCTTGGTTCGTGCCTATTTTTCCCTAGAAAAGCTGCCCTTGTGCCGTTTGTGTTTGTTCTCAGAATACACTGGCCAAAAACAGTATTACCGTAAATGTGCATTGATTTTTAGTGTGTTTTCAGATATTGCAAGAAATCAGTTCAGAGTTGACGTGTCAAGACCTCCTCAGCTCTTGCCTGCAAACCCACGTGTGTATTATTGTCCAAGTGCGGATCCGGAGCCCAGAGCTCCTCTGCCCCGGCCCCTGGCCCCTCCCTCCGGGGCAAGTGGGAATGGGAAACGGGGCTGCTGTTTCTCGGAGCTGCTCTGCAGAGGCTCGGAGGCGCCAGGCGTTGCGAGAGGGATGCAGCCACGCAGGGTCAAGGGCAGCGTCACGGTGAGGATGCAGAAGGACCTCCTGCCTCAGTTTCCCTCCCAGCGTGGGTGAGGACGGGAGGGAGATGGGAGTGTGTGAGAGCTCCGGGCTGCACACGGGCCTCCCCCCTGCCACGTGCACATGGCCTGGTTAGAGGGCAAGTCCCCCTCCCTGGACAGCTTCACGGACGGGCACACCCAGCCCAGTGCTTCCCCAGGGCTTTGCTCCCCACGCTTTTTCCGCCCGGGTGGGGGAGACCAGACAGGCAGGAAGGCCAAGGGCAGAAGGCAGCTCCCAGTAGAGGCCACACCAGAACAAGAACGGCCCAGCCTCCTGCCCTGTCCTGCTGTGGGCCTGGGCCCTGGTCCGACCCCCGGTGAGAACGCGGGGGTGAGGGAAGGGGAGCCCCTCCAGGAGGCTCAGCAGGTGCTCTAGGACCCCCGTCAGACGCAGGGTGGCTGGGGTCCCACCGTGTGTCATGGGACTCCCACAGGCCAGCCAGGGCAGAGGCCGGCTACACACCTGTCCCTGGCTGGAGCCGGCCCATGCTTCGCGGACCGCGTGCAGGCTGGCCCATCCCTGGCCGTGCTCACACGTGCCCTGTGGTGGCAACGCCGTCGCAGGTTCCACCGTCATGAGGACATCCTGTCTCGGGGGGGATTGTCAGGCAGGACAGGCTGCCTGCTTCCCGGCTCCCACCCCACAACTTGGTATCTCCCGCGCCCGAGGTAGTCTGTCCGATCTTCCGGCCCTGGCTCGGCGTGCGGCCTGCAGTCCTTGCCCAGCCGGAGGAGAGCCTCCGAGTGCCGACCGCCGGAGACGCTGCTGGGAGTGCAGGGGGAGGAGGGAGCATCTGCAGACGTGGTTCAGGCCGGACGCTGTGGAACTAGGGCAAGGGGCTGTGCTCACGTGCTCTTCGGGAGCAGAGGGAAGAAGTAGTGGGGACCTTCCGTGGCCTGTGGGCTCCCTGGGGCTCACGGCAGCATTTCACCCAGCTCCCTAGGGCCCTGGCAGGCCGTCCTCCTCGGGCACATGCAGGACATAGCCAGGGTGAGGACTTGAGCCCGTGGCACCCCAAAGCTGAAGCCTGCCCCAAGTCCCGGAGGGGCTGCCCCTGCAGGACCCAGAGTGCCTGCCTGCTTGGTGCCCTCAGAGTGGCCCAGGCCCCACGCGGGTGCTGTAGGCTCGCGCCGTCCTCGCAGGACCCTGTGTCCACACAGCAGCAGCTCCCCCGGGTTCGGGCCAGCCTCTGGGCAGCTTGTCCGTGGGGGCCGCACTCTAGCCCCCAGGAGTGTGTGGGTCAGGCACTTCCCCCTGAATACTCCTGACTCCTGAGGAGGCACAGCTCTGCGCCTTGTGGGCTGTTGGCCGGAACCCCTCACGGTGACAACCACAGGTGTCCCCCTCGTCACATGTCCCCAGGGTGTCATTCTGCGTGTCGTGGGGAGGATGGGGCTAGGCTGGCCGCCGAGGGGCTTGCTTCCCCGGGAGAGGCCAGCCCCCGGGTCTCGGGCACATGCCGCTGTGCTGGGGGACAGGCCAGAGCCAGAACTAGCTGGGTCTTGCTCTTACAGACACCGAGAGTCCCCACACACTGAGCAGCCGTCAGTGCGGCGTGGCGGAGGCAGGAGGCTGTAGAAATGAGGTGGAGCCTTGGCTCCAGGCTCTGCGCATGCGAGCCTCACGGGGCCGCTGGAGGACAGGGACGCCGCGTGCTGGACAGGCCCACGCGGTGTCCCAAGAGCCCAGCGTCTGTGTCTCCGGAGAGCCCCCGGCCAGGCCAGGGTGGCCCCAGAACGGACGGTGCTGTGGCACAGGGGTCCACCCGCTCTCTGGACTCCTGGGGAGCCCGTGTGGGGCCGGAGCCCTGCTCCCCCGGGTAGAGAGCTGAGCAGGGCCCAGGCAGCTTGTGTCCGTGCCTCCCTGCGGGTCTACCCCACACTCTGCCAGGGGCTCCCCGCACAGGAGCAGGGGCCACCGGGCCGGTTGGGACCATATCTCCCAAGCCCAGATTGCGGGACCACCGGCCTAGGCCTTTGTGTCCCTGACGCGTGGGCACCGCACTCTCCCTTCTCGAGCACGACATCTGTCCCTGCCGGAGTCGCAGCAGGCACTGTGCTCGGACATCGGCCTCCGCCCACAGGGAGATGGCCAGCCCAGCCCGACCACGCTGGTGTTTCCCAGAGCGGTTAGTGGGGGCCGGGACACCTGCCTCCGCGTCTGACCGGGGGAGCGTCTGCGTCAGAGCCGCATTCCTCACCCTAACTCGCCTGTGTAACGTCATTTCGGGACTTGTGCCGTCCCAGTCGTGGGCTCTAGCAGGGTCGCACCCGGGCTTGGCAGGCTCCTGATGGCGCACACCCTGTGGGGACAAGACCACCAGACTTCAGCCACTGGACACGCAGGGCGACCCTGCGTTGGTGTTTGACCCTGGGCTCGGTTACCCAGTGGGAACGCGTGGCCTTGAGGGGGAAGCAGAGGCTGCCCTCTGGGGCCGCAGCCGCGTTGAACCCCAAGCCCCTGGGGCGCCCTGCGCGCCCCTCCAGCCACCCCACAACCAACCCAGGCTCTGCTCCCACTGCCGGCTGGCTTCCCCCCAGATCGAAGCCCTGCTGGGGGCCATGGCCAGCACAGCCGCTGAGGAGACCAGAGCCATACCTGTCTCTGTGGACAGGGGAGGGCAAGCACGGGGCCTGTGGCCCTCGGCAGGGGTGTTGGGGCTATGACCCGCTAACGGCAGGACACAGCCCTGGCGAGAAGAGGAATTCCCCAGCGCCAGGCGAGTGGGCGGGGGCGTGTTGCTGCAGCTTGAGGCCTGTGCCCGAATGATGTCATCAAGCCCCCACCCAGCTGTGGGTCTCGGCTGCTTCCCTGAGACACACCTGAGTGCTTCCAGCTCCCGGGGATTACGGTGTCAACACATTCCCTCCACTTACGCAAACATGGCCCTAGTCCTCCTTCAGGCCTCCCTTTGAGAGGCCCGTGGGCTGGATGCCTCGAGGTTTGGCGAGGAATTCTCCCACATGGGCTTGAGGCGGGAACAGCCAGTTCCAAGCGGGGCTTTGTAATCAGCCTTTGTGGCTTCCACAAAAATGTAGGAAACTGAGTGGTTGACTCTTTCCCTTGACTCTGCATGTTCTTACCGAACAGTCGGGGCAGACTGTGTTCTTCCTTTGGCTTCTGGGTCCACCACACGTTCTCAGCGGGAGGGCAAGCGACGTGAATCTTGAAGGCTGTTTGGGGACAGGGAAGGGTTGGGGCCGAGGACATGGAGAGGAGAGAAGCCACTGCCCTGCCTGCAGCATTGACAGGCCCGGCTCAGGGAAAGACGCTGAGGGAAGGCGTGGCGAATGCCCCGAAGGCCCAGGAAAGAGTGTCCCTCGCCCCCTTGGTCTCAGATCCACGTCCCTTCTGAGCAGCACAGAGAGGCCGGCCCCCAGCACCTGCCCACAGACACCTCTCTCCAAGACCCACTTCTGTTTTCTGCCACGAGCTCCTTGTAGATAAAGACCCTTGGGTTTTCCAGAAGGGCGTGGCCGGAGGGTCACCAGGGACCCTGCTCCTAAAGACCGAAAGCCCCCGTCCCGGCGCAGCGCCGGCCGGGGCCTGTGTGTCCCTGCCGTGGGTGGGGCCCCAGGGCTGCCGGTAGGGCCAGTGGGGAATCCGTGTGGGCTTACCAGTACCCCCGGAAGCCAAGGCTCTGGCGTCTTCCTACCTGAATGCAGCCCCGGGTGGGTGGGGCCCCCGGACCACAGGCCTCTGGAGGGGGGGTTCCACCACCCTGACTGCGGGGCAGGCCCTGGGGCTCTGCGGGGCGGGGTTTGTATCGAGATGAGCAGTAACGGAGGAGATGGTGGTGTGCTCAGCCCAGGCTCCCCAGAGTCACCGTTGACCGTCCGTGGCGAAACGTGCTGTGCCATTGGACAGTGACTTCTCCTGTGCTGGCTTCCTGCGCTCCTGGGGCCCGGGGAAGGGCTGCGTGCTTAGATCACGGTTCGCCCAAGCCTGTGTCTGACACCTGTCAACACTTGCTCCGCCCTGGGGAGCTGCTCTGGGGCCTGGCTCCCCCCCACCCCGGTGAGTGGGATCCACCTTCCCAAGGGAAGTGTCAGCCTGGGCCACTGGCCTGTGCTTTGAGTCCTTCTCGTTTTTTTCCTGCTGGTCCCCTCCCGTTTCCTCCGCCCCAGGCCACTGGAACCTGCCGTCTTCAGGCCGCAGCCCAGCGGCGGGTTCTGTGCTCTGGGGCGTTGCCGCCTTGTGTTCTCGGTGTCGATGGGAGCGGCAAATACACTTTATAAGGAGGATATAACTGCTTCTGGAAAATTCTCCCATTTTCTATATTCAGACTTAACATATCGGGTGTATCCACGAGTGTCTTCTCAGTTTGTGGAATTTTTCCAGGTGGAGATGTTAGGAAAGACTTGATGTATTTAGGCACACACTCTACTTTATTATTATTGATTAAATCATCAGCCATTGGTGATTATACTCAGTCTCCAGTCTCTGCTGCCCTCACTGGGTGGGGGTTGGGAGCCAGTCCAGCCTGCTGGGCACATGGTTGGCTTCCCTGGCAACCAGTCCCCACCTTTACGATACCTAAAGGCTTTCTTACCCTTTTTCATTTTCGTTGTTTGTTTTACATTTTTAAATTGAGTTAATTAACGTATATTGTTAGTTTCAAGGGCGCAGGCTCATTACACCACAAACCCGCCCTCCGTCCCCCCAGGTACCCCAGTTCCCCACACCCTCCCCTCAGCAACCCTCAGCTTGTTTCCTAAGACTAAGAGTCCCTTATGGTTCATCTCCCTCTCTGGTTTCCTCTTGTTTGATTTTTTTCCTCTTTTCCCACGTGATCAACCGCCTTGTTTCTCAAATTCTGCGTATCAGTGAGATCATATGACAATTGTCTTTCTCTGACTGACTTATTTCACTCAGTTTAATCTCCTGTAGTTCCACCCACGTCGTTGCAAACGAAGATTGCTTTCTGGCGGCTCATGCACACACTGAGTCTAGTCCGCTACCTGCTCTGATATCCTGCTCCGGTCCCTTTGGCCATTATTCCCTCCTGCTTCCCATACGTCTCTCGGTGAGATTCTTTCCAGGTGAACTGTGCGTTCCACCACTTGTCAGAAGTGTCCCTTGGGCCCCCACATCCCTCTGCCCTCCCCCAACCTTCTGTCTTCGTCATGACACGTGGCCCCTCTGTGTCCTCCAGCTTCTAGGCCATTCCTTCCCACAGACCCTCAGGGTAAAACAACAACCTGTCCTTCCCGAACCCCTCCTCCAGGAAACCTGTTGGGATATGTTGTCCTCTTATCAGAACAACATCACAGCAGGTTGCTGGTGCGGCTGGGCTGTGGGGACCCTGGAATCAGATACACAGCCCGTGGGGCCTTCGGGGAAACAGGCTGGAGAGCAGCTTCTCATGCGCGGGCTCAGAGCTCAGCTTCACCCCCTTCTAGGTAAGCACAGATGCTCAGGGGGAGAGCGGTTTTAGGGTCAAACAGAGAAACAGAGGCACAACCCTTCTAAGTGCCGTGGGAACCGCCACGGAGTTAAGAGGGGTCTGTCCCAGGCAGACGGCAGAATAAAGGAGCCGGCTGTGGCCACGGGCATGGGCCGGGACGGCGCTGCACCCTAGCTCCACACAGTGAAGCCCTAAGCCCAGTGGGAGGGAGTTTAGGAGGCAGTTAAGGCAGAGTGAGGTGGTGGGCGGTCCTGGTCCTCACGGGATGAGGGGAGCGCCATCTCCCTGACCAGAGCCCCTCCTCTGCACGAGCATCTCGGGCAGTTTCCAGACAGAACAATGGGTGTGCCAGCGGACCCAGGCACAGGTGCCCTCCCCATGGGTGGGCATCGATTCTCCTCTCCCTGAGCTGGAGCGACCCTCTCCTCCCCTCAGACGTCAGAGCTCCTGCTTCTTGGACCTTCAGACTTGGACTGAGTCTCCCCACCCTCCACCCTGGGCCTCCAGCTCCCCCGCGGTCAAGGCTGGAGCCAGTTCCCAAGTGAAGCTCCACTTCCCCGTGAGAACCCGTGCCCGGGGGCTGTTTCTCTGAGATCTCGGACTGCGACGCACAGGCTCCCTGCACCAGACAGTCTGAGGGACCAGGCACCAGACTGTGACAGGGGCTGGGTGGCAGAGTGTGATGGGGCAGGATGACATCCCCTTTGTGCACGTGACCCCTGACCCGGTCTGCCCCAGCATGTGGTTGAGCTCTCCCTCCGCAAGCCGTTCGTTTGTTTTCACGAGCAAACAGCTGAGCGGAAGGTAAGGGGTTTTCAGCGAGGGCTTCGTTCTAGCACAGGCGCAGGTCTGACCGGGTGCTGGTGGCCTCTAGCACCCCTCAGTCGAAGGAGGCGGTCACTGGCTCCAAGGGCAAGGAGGACCCTGGAGAAAAGTGTTGGAAGCTCTTGTTTGGGCCCAGCTTTCAGGAAGGGGTGTTCTTGGCCAGTGTGGCCCGTGGGGGCCTCAGGAGAGTCCCCCAGGAGTGACTGCCTGGCCCACCAAGTCTGCCCTTTGTCTGTGGCCCTCGGGGATGCGGGGTTTGAGGGACTGGCCCTAGCACAAGGCCAGGCAGCCCCAGCAGGCGTGAGGACCGCCTCGGCACTGAACTTCCTTCCGGCACGGTGTGTGCAGCCCTCTGTGTGTCTCCTGCTCAGGGTCCCGGGGAGACCTGGGCCAGGGCTCAGGAAGGGAAGATAACGCGCCCTCGGTTCCCAGGTTTGGGCTGTGGGCCAGGAAGCCATGAAATAGAATCTCCAGACTTCTATCTAGAATTCAGAGGAATGTTACGTTGCGTGAATTTGATCTCAGTAAGTCTTGAAGGCAGAAGCAGGAGGGTGCATGTGGCCGGGACCCGTGCCCTGGGGGACTCTGTGTGCTGAGCTGACTAGGGCAGGGAGGGGGCCTGCGTGTCCTCTGCCACAGAGGTCTTCCGGGGGGGCTGGAGATGCACGCTGCCCAGCAGGGGAGCTGGGAAGGGGGTACGGGGCAGCAGGGGGGCGGGGCGCGGCGTGATCTTCCCGAGGGGAACCAGCGTGAGGGGAAAGAGCAAAATGCTGACCGTGGTAACCTCAGGGTGCAGCTTTTGGATTTTTAAATTTATTTTTGTAGTAAATTTGGATCCACAGTAAGTGGGGATCATTTGAGTCAAGTTTTTTAATAGCGGGAAATAACAGGGAATCAGAACCAAAACAAGATGCTTCTTAAATGCTCTCTGTTCTGCCACTTCCTTCCCTGTGTCTCCTTGCCTTGGGCCTGGGGGTGGGGGAACATTCCAGAAACAGCACCCTGGGGGTATCGCTCAGGAGTAGAGCATTTGACTGCAGAAACAGGACCCTAACGACAGTCAGGAATTCCGTGCCCGAAATAAAGTCTTCTTTAGAAGTTACAGAAAACACTCCCTCGGTGAAAACGGGTATTGTGTGGGTTTTGTTTTCGTTTGTCAGAAGGAAAGCTTGTCGTCAGCTCCCAGCCTCCCTGAAATCTCACGTGAGGAGAGTTTATCCTGATAAAGTGAGGGGGAAGGAGGGCTCCAGGCCCCGCCAGCTCGGTGGCGGGTTCACCCTTTGTGACATCAGGGGCAGAGCTGCCTCCCTCCATCCGCCTTCGGAGTCCCCGGGGCACACCGCGTCCCAGCCCGCGCCCTTTGCTGTTCAGGCAGACAGGTGTGTCTAGCCCAGCTGCCGGGCCGTTCCCGGCTGGTACCGCCTGGCACCCTGCGTACCACCCGCTAGGCCCACGGCAGCCCCTGGCCCGAGTCCCCGGCAACATCACGGCGGCCAGTAACGAAGAACTGAAGGTTGTAATGATACCGTGCACCCAGAAGGGGGGCCACGGAGAGGCTTGTACGCGCTCGCTTGCTCCTGGCCGGCCCCCGGGGAGGAGGCAGAGCTGCCCGAGGCCGTTGGCCTTCTCGCTGGCCTTCTCGCTGCCCAGGCTGCGGGCAGAGTCAGCCGCCCGACCCGGCCAGCGCCGCCCCCTCCCGGGCTGACTGGGCCCCGCTGCAGGCAAGGGGGAGCGCTCGGGACCACACCCCGCTCACTGGCCTGCGCATCCTTGTCCTCCCAGAACCAGCCTCTGGGTGGGACGTGCTGCCAGGCCCAGCGAGAGCCTGTCTAGAAGGTGCCGGGGAGGCAGGACCGAGAGGAGGGCGGAGAGAGGGAGGAGGAATAAGAGCTCCTGGAGACAGAGAACAAGTTCAGAAGCTTGTGGGGGGTGGTCCCAGCCGGCTCTGGTAATCTGAGAAGTAGAAGCCCCAGGAGGCAAGTCCAGGGAGCCCTGTCCAGGGACCCGGCACCCTCCCCGCCCCGGGGACACAGGCGCTCACGGCCAAGGCACCCCGCCTCCAGGGAGCTCTGTGGGCATCCGTGGGCCCCGGCCTCTGGGCACTGTCCTTCGGGGTCTGTGACACCAGCAGACCGGCCCTGTGCTCAGAGCGGACCCTCCTCCCCTCGCCCCACAGGCTGTCCTTGGTGACTCAGAGCTCCCTCCCAGATGGGGGAATGAGCTGACGGACTTTGACGCCTGCCTAGCGGCCCTGTGGGTCCCCATGGCTGTGCCGCCAAGGGCAGCAGGTGTCCTGGGCTGGGAGCCCTCCGTGTCTGGCGCACGCCCCGAAGCCTTGTGCTTGCCTTCAGCAGTGGCCTCCGTCACTCTGGACAGGGTCCTGGGACCACAGCGACAAGGACCCCGGTGGGCCTGCATCACGGGACTTGGGGGAGAAGTAGCTCAGTGGTGTGCAGGGAGGAGGCAGGGGCCCAGGAAAGACAGGCTGCCTCGGGAACGCCCGGCCCCCAGCTTCCGGCTGCCGCCGCACATCTCCTCCACTTTGAGTCGTCTTGTGAGGATGAATCCGGCTCCGAGCGCGGGGCCAGCCCTGACGAAGGCCAGCACCGGGCCGGGACGGTGCCAGAGCACACGGGCCACTGGGTGCGACGTGGCACCGGCCCCTTCTGGCAGCCCGGGGTGGGCGCTGGGAGAGGACACAGCTGGCGGAGGGCCCTGCGCCCCGGGGTGGGGGCGAGGGACTGACCCCAGGAGCAGGGCAGTCCCCGGGAGCACCGGGTAAGCTGGGGGCACCAGAATCCAAGTCGGGCCCAGAGCTGAAGGCGAAGTCTGGAGCGGAGCCCTGCTGGGGGTCGTGGGCTCCTCCGTAACGTGCGGCCCGCTGGGCTTTGCAACTGAGGTGGCAGACGTTAAAAATGGGACATTTCCGGTACCTTTGAACGAAGTCTTGTTCTGACTTGTTTCCTGATCCGGTGACGTGGTTCTCCGGAGTGTCTCTGTGTCTGCGTGTTTGTTCAGTTACGGAAACGGGAGCTCTTTGGTCTTAGCTGCCCTGGGCACGCGGGGACTGGAAGAGGTGTTTGCACACACCGTGGGACAGCCGGTTCAGGTCACCCACGCAGGCGTCTGTCACCGCCCAGAGCGAGAATCCTGTCCTGTCCCACCCGCCCCGCCGGCCGCCCCCTCCCACACTCCCCTCTGCCGTCCCTCGCCACGCCCCTTCCCGTCCTTCCCCTCCTTCTCCTGTCCTCTCCCCTCCATCACCGTCGCTCTCTAGAACGCTGTCACCCTGAAGCCAGCCGCGCTCGCGCCCTCCTCGGTGACTGACGTGGGTTCGGCTCGTCCTGTGGTCCTGGGACCAAGTCTGGGGGTCAGTGAGCTCTTCTCTTCACGCCGAGGGAGGGAAAGAGCTCCAGGTTCAGCTGCGGTAGGAAAAGCCTCCGTGTCTGCATCTGAGCGCGTGGCTGGAGGCCCCAGGGGTCCAACCCCCGCCATCACCCTGGCTGATCCGTCCTGCTGCACGAGACCCCGAAGACATTCACGGCCCTGGGGCTGCTCGGCAGAGTGAGGCCTGTGCACAGGCCGCGACCCTAACTGCTGCCGGCAGCTGCCCTGGGGCATTGGCCCACGTTTCTGTCTGTGTTTGCTGTGAGACCTGAGTGAGCGGGTTATGCTGGGCCGGACACAGTCCCCAGCCCCTGACCCCAGAGGCCCTTGAGACGCGCCCACCCTGCAGGTGCAGCGCGGGAATCTGCCCTGAGGAACAGAGATGCGCCCCGTGTCTTTCCACCCGGCTGTTTGTCAGACCAGGAAGGAAGAGCAAACGTCCGACTGCAAGGGGGGGCCTCAGTGAACTCCCGTGACGTCTCGTGTTGAACTTTCTGTCGTCTTGAAAAGTATCTCAAAGCCGCGTATTCACTGCAGATGTCTCTAAGCCATGACGTTAAGGAGAAAAACATCACCCCAGACCCAAGGTGTGAGCCCCCCACACACACAAAAGGCAAACAGCAAAGGTCAGAAAAATCACCCCAAATTGTGGGGCAGATGATCCCGTGAGGCCATGTGTCTGCCCAGCGCGGAGGTTCAGCAGCCCGCGTTGCTTCCAAATCAGGAGGGAAAGAGCAGCCGTGGGGGACGTGCCCCTGACAAGCAAGGCCTCGCCCTTCGTGGGACTGGAGCCGGGCATGGGACCTGCCTGCTGCTCCCCTTGGCGTCCTTCCACGTGAGGGGGGGCCGACACGGCGACAGTCCCGGGCAGCTGTGGGGGTGCAGGGCGCACGGGCGTGGGAGTCCAGCCCCAGGTCCCTGTACACCAACGGCTCTCTGGCTGCCCGAGCCCAGCTCTGACGGGGGGACGTGGCCACTCAGAGCCCTTTCCGGGTGCCAACGCCCAGGCCCCGCTCTTGGCCGCTGTGTCATCCCGACGGGGGGGCTCTTCTGGGTCACACATCCCCCTGGGACCGGGGGAACGGCTGAGGTGCCTTCTGAGGGCTCCAGGCTCTTCCTCCTCAAGTTCAGGAGAGCACAGCTGCTTTGCCCTGTGATCCTTCCTCTCGATCAGGGGCGTTCCTGCTTCTGGGGACGCCCAGAGCAGCCGAAGCTGAGTGGGTCACACACGTGCTGGTTACTGGAGCTTCTTTTTGCTGGATGAACAGCAAGACCGGTCACATTCGCTTTGTCCGGCAGCCTTTCCACCACTGCCCGCTGCCAGGGCCGACCACAGATGGGAGGCCCGTGTGGGTCCTCCTGGGGAGCAGGTACAAAGGGTCGGAGTGCCCGGGGCCGTGGCCGCTGCCCCGCCGTCGTCTGGGGCTGGGAGGCAGGGGGACAGACCCTGAAGTCCCAGGCAGGGTGGAGCGTGGGCAGGACACTAAGTTAAGAAGCTGCCTGGCTGCGCCCCAGGTTGCTGCCCCAGAGGCTGTCCCTGTTTGCAGGGTCACCCTGTGCCACCGCGTCCCGTCCGCACCTCCAGGCTCTTCCCACCCTGGCGCTGACCCTTGCTAGGCGGCTCTGCCCCCTGCAGACCCTAAAATCACCTTGTGGGGCCTGAATGGGTGGCCAGGAGGCCAACGGCATGTTTTATCGTTCTCAGCTCACAGGTTTGTTTACGGTGATTCAACAAGCGATTATTCTGTTTTGTAAAGTTCAAACTTTGACTTTCCAGTGAGGTCCTGTCATCACCGATTATGAGATAAATTCTTTTTTTTTTTTAGAAGGGATCATTTCCCTTTTTTTTTTTTTTTTATTTGACAGACAGAGATCACAAGTAGGCAGAGAGGCAGGCAGAGAGAGGAGGAAGCAGGCTCCCCGCGGAGCAGAGAGCCCAATGTGGGGCTGGATCCCAGGACCCTGAGATCATGACCTGAGCCAAAGGCAGAGGCTTTAACCCACTGAGCCACCCAGGTGCCCCTATGAGATAAATTCTTAATTAACCGTGCCCAGAGGTGCTGTATGGCGGACAGCTGGCGAGGTAGAGTCTCCAGGTTCTGTGGTGGCTGAAGGGTGTATTGAGGGCCAAGGGCCCCTGGCAGACAGCTGTCCCTGCCCTTGGGGGGCGAGCTCAAGGCTCCTTCCTGAGCCCTGAGGTAGCTGCTTCGTGTGGTGTGTGAGGGGAGCGAGGTGCTTTCCGTGGGCATCCCCCAGCCCTCCCGTGTGTGCCCGCGTGTGCGGCGTCCCGCGTGCCAGGCAGAGCGAAACATGGGGTGGCGGGGAGCCGCTGGGAACTTTTCAGGGCCCCAGGGACGGAGCCACCTGGGAGGGAAGGCCGCCCGAACTGCACCGTAAGGGCCTCCCCTTGGTGGGGGCGGGGGGGGGACTGGGCGCAGGGTAGTGACGGTCGCCAGAGTTCTCCGGCAGGCGCCTGCCCAGGCCAAGGACGCTGTGGGCACTGGCCTCCGCCTCGGGCCAACAGCCTGCGCCTCCTGCTTCATCCCTCAGGCCCCCTGGGCTGCAGAGATGGTAGAGGTCATGGCGGGGGCCTCTTGGGTCCAGACTGGCTCCGAAGGAACACGGTTCAGGGGGCTCCCTCGAGGGACAGGAAAAAGTGTATGGTGACTTCTGGGCCCCCCACAGAGTTTCTGTCTGTCCATCCCCTCCCCTCCCATGTCCTGGAGGGCCGCTGCGCGTTACTGAAGGAGGAAGACAGGCCCTTCGTGCGCCCGTCTCCAGAAGGACTGAAGTGTGCTCGTCTCCGCTGCTGCAGGGCCTGCGGGTTGTTCCCTGTCCGCTCCTGGCACGGGGGAGCTCTGGACCCTCGGCCACCCGGGTCCCTTCCCAGGGCACTGGCTGGTCACTGCTGCTGCCGGCTGTGGGTCCGAGGCGGAGGCTCCATCTGTCCCGGGCACAGTGCGCACAGAGGGGCAGGGGCTGGTGTGAGTGACCATCCCCGGCCTCGGGAGCGCCCAACAGTCCCCAGGCAGGTCCCCGAAGTCCCGAGAGCCCGCACACGGCCTGCTGCTTCCCGGCTCCTGTGTCGGGGAGCTCGCCGGTGTGGGCGGGCGTGCAGGGGTGAGACGTGGGAGCTGCGGAGACCTTCCCACGGTTCCTCCCTCTCTACGGTGTGTGACCGTTGATGCCTCGTTCCCTTCAAGAGAGAACAGTTACACTAGGGATCGTTTGTTTTGTGTTTGAACCGTTTCATGATCTTAGCCTTTTATGTTTTCAAGCATTTTTAAATTCTGTAGACTTAACTTTTTCAGCGCAGTTTTAGTTTTATAGAAAAAAACTGAGCAGAAATCACAGCAGGCCGGTGTACCCCGTTCTGCGCACGCGGCTGCTCTGCTACGACATCTCGCATCCGTGCGACTTGGTTGAGCCGATGAGCCATCACTGATACGTCAGCATAAACTGACGTTCGTCGTTCCCTCGGGCTCCCTGGGTGCCGCGCATGCGGGCGGGCTCTCATGAGGGCACGAGGTCAGGTGTGCCCCGTTACTCTGCGGACGGAGGAGCCTCGTGGCCCCGGAGACCGTCTGTGCTCGGCCGCGCCTCCTCCCCTCCAGCTCCCACCGCGGCGGGTCCCCACTGAGTCCGTGGCTCCGCCTCCTCCACAGCGTCTTAGAGCTGGAGTCCTGGAGGACGTCGCCTTTCCAGACCGGTCCCTGCCCTTACCGTGCCACGTGGGAGGTTTCGGTGGCCGCACTGATTCTGTTCGGTGCCGAGCGACCCCCCGTCGTCTGCAGGGAGCGCGGTGCGTGACCCCCGCCTTCCGAGGGACGTCTGGGGTGCTTCCGGCGCTTGGCAATGAGGAACAAAGCGGCTGTAAACATCCTTCTGCAGGTTTCTGTGTGGACGTGCGTTTTGTTATTTGGGTAAAACTAGGAAACGGGCTTGCGGGCTCGTGCGGTGACAGTGTGTCTCGCTTCACCAGAAGCCGCAAGCAGTCTTCACCGCAGACTTGGCTGCACCGTCGGCCTTCCTGCGCCTCTCTCTTCGCCGACTCATTGCTCCAGGGGACTGCGCGCACCGGGGCATCCCGGCCACGCGTTTCCCAGCACACGTGTCCCTTGTCCCCTGTGAGGGTGCCCCCCTACCCCGGTGCTGCTTCGGGACACATCTCAGTTGAATGGAAAGGACCCCCCCTCCACCCTGCCGGTCCAGGGGATGCCTCTCGCAGGTGCCCTGGACAAGGCTCGGTCCTAAGCCAACCTGCTTCCTCCTTGCGAGGTCCCCAGGGTCTGCAGAGAAGGGGTCCCCACACTCTGCTGCTGCCTTTCCACCTCTTGTGACCAGGGAGGGGGCGGGGGGCACTGACTCGAACAGCATTTTTGCAATAGTCTTTCTGTAACAGCAAGGAGAGAGTCTGCTTGTCTGCCAGTGATTCTCAGGCCGGTGTCCAACTTCACCTCCTGGATGCAGGGGGAGCTCCTTCCCCGTAGCCAGCGGCTCGCCCAGCAGCTCCAGTTTGCATCCCGGCCGTGGTGTCGGCATGTGTCTGTGGCCATGCTGGGCTTCCTCGGCTGCGGCTGCTGGGCTCACCAGCCTGGTGTGCCTCCCAAGAGTTGGGCCCTGGCAGAAGGGGCGAGTGCGTGCCTCTCAGCTTGCCCTCATTTGCACTCATCCCTCAAAACCTGTGACATCAGGGCACTTGTCCACCTGAGTGGCTCAGTGGGTTAAGCCTCTGCCTTCGGCTCAGGTCATGATCTCAGGGTCCTGGGATCAAGCCCCGCATCGGGCTCTCTGCTCAGCGGGGAACCTGCTTCCCCCCCTCTCCCTCTCTCTCTGCCTGCCTCTCTGCCTGCTTGTGATCTCTCTCTGTCAAATAAATTTTAAAAAATAATAAAATCTTTAAAAAAAAAAAGCAATGACATCAGACATTTTCAAACTAAAGATGATTCTCCCCACGTGTGATGTGTGCGTGTCTGACGTGGGCTGAAGCAGCTCCTGGCTCTGGGCTTGTCTCCTCACCTGCGAGGGGGGCTGGGAAGTGGCAAAAACGTGACTCTTGCAAGGTTTCTGGTGCCATCCTCGCGACAGGACCGGTCGAGCTGGCCCCGGGCAGCGGGAGGGAGACAGGCAGGAGGGAAAGCCAGCACCTGAGCCCGTCTTCCCGCTCGCGTCTGCTCGGAAACCAGGGCCGACGTCTCTTTCTCCTTCTGCCGAAGATCTCTGGAAACAGAAGTAGACGAAAGAGTGTAATTTTGGTGAAAACGCAGATTACGATGGGGGGGGTGGAGGGTGGACATGTACCCGAATCTGCGGACCCCCTCTCCGTTGTGGCCTGTGCAAACCGGACAAGATCCGGAAAGCAGCTGTGGCACTTGGGCCCGTGGAAGAGGAATTTCAGGGCCGGGGTGTTCTTTGGAACAAATTCCGTCTTTAAGGTAGTTGGGAATTTCTGACTAATGACGTGCACGTGCAATGGTGTGTGTGAGGAGGGAACGTCTGCGCGGAGCCGGACGCCTCCTTCCTGGCCCCTCCCGCCCTGCGTGCAGGGGACGCCACGTGCTTTCCGGCCTTCACCGCGGCTCGCTGGGAAGTGGACGGACAGTCTGTCCCTTGGTGCTGAGAAAGGGGCCCAGGAGAAGCTGCAACCGGCCCAGCCCTCGGTCCCGTGCTCGCTCTCTCCCTCTTCTCCAGAGGCCGCCTGCCTGTTTCCACCGTAGGACCCTCACTCTCTGACCAACGCCCAGAGGCTCCTCGGCTCTCGGTTCTAACAACGGTTGGCCTGCAGTGGAGGCGTTCCTGACCGCGTCCGCTCCCTTGTTGCTCCGAATCAGCCAGCGAACTGAGAGCCACAGCCGCCTGAGGGCTGAGGCTGCATCCCAGACCCTGTGGTCAGACTTGCAGGAGGCCCAGGCTTAGTGGGAAACACTGCATCGGCCCGTTTACAAAGCAGGTCCTCGAAAATGCCCTGAACAGCCACATCCTGGGCCACACGCTGGTACGCCTCACCTCTGGATCCGAGTCCCAGATCAGCCGCATCCTGAGAAAGAAGGTGGGAGCCCGAGCCCCAGGAGCCTTGTGCCGGCTGACCGATTGCCTGAGTGGCCTCAGATCCAGGCAGCTGGCAAAACCCCTTTCTGAGCATGTCTGCCAGGGTGTTTCTGGAAGACCGAGTCGAGCAGACCTTCCTCTCCCGTGTGTCGCCTCACCCAGTCCCCGTCCGTTGGGGACCTGAATGGAACAGGAAGGCGGAGGAAGGGCAGACTCCCTTTCTGCATGCCCTGGGATGTCTGTGCCCTGGTTCTTGGGTTTTGGGGCTTGGTCCGCAGCTCACCAATGCGACTTGTGAGTGACCCAGTGCTTGGTAATCCTGTGTATCCGTAACCTCCCCGCGACGCACTGGGGGACCCTGCCCCCGACACGTGCTTAGGGATCTGAGATGCGTCCCTTCCAGAGAGGGGCTCCCGCTGGGGGAGGTGTGCAGGTGGCCACCACCCATCGTGGGGGCCCCTCTCGGGACGCTGTCCCACCCCGAGGAGCATTCCCAGGTCTCTGGACCCGTGCTCGCTGCTCACACGTGTCTCCTGGGGAATGGGGCACTCCTGGGAGGGGAACCATAGCAGAGAACCTGCAACAGGGTAAGGGCCGCTGTTGGATCTGGGTCTTGCCAGCGTGATCAAGGTCAGAGGTTAGAAGGCCTGGAGTGGTCGTCCCTAAAGAAAGGAGGCCACCATGTGTCGGGAAAGGACCCCCGTCCGCCGCTCTGCATACGTGATGAGGAGGGTCAGTCCGGCTGGAGCGAGCTCAGGGCCCTCTGGCTGAGGGTTTTCAAGCCTGGCGCCCGCGTCCCAGGCCTGAGCTTATGCACAGCCCTGCTCCCCAAAGGTCACTGAGGACAGAGACGCATTTTGTAAATGGGCAGGTGCCTGGGGGCTGTGAGAAGCAGACACAGGCTGAAACGGGCAGGAGTCTTCCCCAGTCCTGGGCAACCTCCACTGAGGACATTTAACAGAACGTTTGGTTTTTAATTACTAAGCTGGCGCTGAGCCGTTGTGTTTTCTTGTCCAGCAACTAATGACATCTCACCATTAAGGGGCGGGGCCAAGGTCACGCCGGGAACAGGGAGGCTGCAATTAATCGCTTACTGTAGGAACGCGCCGTCTTGAGATCGGAGTGGAGGGCGCGTGTGTGTAAGTACACATGTGATTGGATAATTAATACCAACGTTCGGTTTGAGCGTCTACCTGGTGGGGCTGGAGGACGTCACCATTGAAAACGGGCTAAAACACTACAGTGTACAAGACATCGTTCAAGGAAAAGTGTCAAAACCAAAATTGTGGGTGCCTGGGTGGCTCAGTGGGTTAAGCCGCTGCCTTCGGCTCAGGTCATGATCTCGGGGTCCTGGGATCGAGTCCCGCATTGGGCTTTCTGCTCAGCAGGGAGCCTGCTTCCCTGTCTCTCTCTCTGCCTGCCTCTCTATCTGCTTGTGATCTCTGTCAAATAAATAAATAAAATATTTTTTAAAAAAAAACAAAATTGTGCCTAAAGAAGGATTAGAAATCAGAAACTGCTGACTTCACGCCGATTAATACTGTTCTGAACAAAAAATTACGTGTATTATTGGGAAGTACGAGCTGGCTTTTGTTAAAGTAACTTTCTGACTTGCAGTCAGGTGAATATGAGAAATAGTTGGTATTTCTGTGCAGGAAGGGCTAGAAAGAGCAGCTCTCACGGACTGGCGAGCTCCTGTCGACGGAGATCGCCACCACGGATCCAAACAGCAGACACGCTGGTGACTGCCGCGCTGACACCACACGGAGCCCTCGGCCTTCCTGCCACCCTCCTGCCCGTCTCAATAAGACCCAATTCCAGAACTTCCCACCGAGATGAGGGGTCGTCCCGGTGCCCCCGAGGCTGTGGGGTAGGTCCGGTCAGCAGCGTCTGCCACACACAGGAGCCTCCAGACGGCGCTGTCTCGCGGCAGAATGAAGCAGGGGTTCCCACACACGGGGCAGGGACTGCCGGGCGCACATCACTTGGGTGGGGGAGTGCAGCGGACGGATGCAGCGGGTGCGGAAACTCGGAGTTAATGACGGGGCCAACTGAGCAGATGGCCTCGGGGAGCCGGGCGGGGCCCTGTGGGAGCGCTGTGGCAGGCCTGTCTTCATTTCAGAGCAGAAACACACCAGAAGACTCGGGATTTGTTTACAAGTCCAGATGGTGACACGGTGGTGGCTTTGTCACTCAGGAAGTAGGTGGGAATAAATGGTCGTGTTTTCTGGCAGCTTCCAGAGGGTTAGCCGTTCAACACCATTTTTAAAAGCATTTATTAGAGTGTGAAGTCGGCCGGGATCATACTTTGTATTGTTGTCAGGTGCATAAACAAGGCTCCCACCCGGCCGGCTATTAGCATCCGAGAAGGCCCAGGACTCAACACTCAGGCACAAGGCTAGTGAAGGACAACACGGACCAGAAAGGATCCAAATAGGGAAGCTGTGTTGCCCTTGAGAAAGGACACCTCATGGAGGGGATGCCGCTCGATGTCTGACACATGTCCGCTCCAAGGAAGAACACGTGTTAGCAGTCGTTTGGACTCGGTGTGGCCGGGCAACAGGAGGCTTCATGCGCGCATATGGCAGATGCGAGGAGAGGCTGAGACGGTGCGCGAGCCCCCGTGGAGCCCAGACGGGAGCACGGCGGAGCACCTGTGGCCCAGGACGCGGGGGGAGGACCAGGGACCCCTGAGAAGGACCAGGGACCAAGGGCCAAGGACCCGGTGGAGAACGGCCACAGGATGACTGCGCCCCATGAGACTGTAATGGGAAGACCAAGCTCTTAATGTCATTGATTTTTTTCTGTTGTTTCCCTTCTGCAGAATCACTTCCTGACTGTATTATTTCCTTCTTTCTGTCTCTCCTGGGCTTACTCTGCTCTCTGGGCCTGCGAGGTGAGGGGCCCAGGTGACTGCACCAGGGCAGTGCCCCCGCAAGGGGTGTCCCACACACTGTCTAGTGCTGTTTCATCCTCACGCTGGTCAGTGGTGGGTTTTCCCTTGGAGATTATGTAGAAGAGCGTATTTTCCGCGTGTTTGGAGAGTTTCCTGTGGCCTCTCCATATGGATCCTGCGTGTGAGCTCAGGAATCAGAAACGCAGTCAGAAAACAGCACAATTTCCGTTTGCAAGTGTGCGTTGCTGCGTGTCCCGCAGGCACTCAAGAGGAGCCCCTCGCCTTGGCTGCTCTGGAAATGCCTGCCCTGTTGGCCAGTGGCCCTGTGGGGTCTCACCGTGTGGCTGGTCTGCTGCAGACGCGGGACGTCAGCCGCATATTAGGGTGGCAGTGTCCCCCCAACTCCCCTTCTGGCTCTGGCGCGCTTGCTTGGTCGTTAACTCTGGGCTGTGCGGCTCTGCAGTGCACGCATCCAGGCCATCCCGGCGGGTGCCATTTGGGGGTGGGCTGCCCCTCGGCACGACTCCTCTCTCCGACGTCAGTACGGCTTCCCCACCTGCTTGTGCCGAACGGCCATGTGGTCTCACCTCTGCACTGTTAGACTTGTGACCGCGGGGGGGGGGGGGGTGGCGTGCCTGGTGACCAGTGGCCAGAAGGGGGCTCCCGTGGAACCAGGGAACTGTCCCCTCACGGCCTTCACTGACCCCGTCCTCCTGCCGCCTCTGCTGTGGAGCATGGGCTGTGGCTGCGTTTCTCTGCCGCGTCTGGACGGCAGGAGCGCACAGGGTCTGAGAGGCTCCCTTTCCCAGCTGCCCCTTCATGGCCTCTGGAGAGCAGGCTCTTGTGGGTTCTCATCTGCGGCGGCTGGTACCCACGCCAAGAAGCCGGGGCTTGGGCTCCGCAGGGCTCCCCGGGCTCCCCCATGGCCTGCCGTTCTGTCCCTCGGCGTCTTCTCACACCGGAGTCCGTGTGCAGCCCAGGGTTTCGGTGGAACTCAGCAGCAGGGGTGGGAGACGCACCCCCTCTTCTGGGAACAGAGGTCCACGCTGGCTTTTCTGCTGTCAGGAGGCCTTGTCTGCCTAAGTGGAGAGCCCTGTTTGCCCCACCCTGTGCCCCGACTTCCATGCCGGCGCTGGACGCACAGGTGAGGGGCCCCTGAGCCTCGGTCTGGTCAGCCACACACCACACCCAGAGGGTCCACATGCCATGGGCCCAGCCCCAGTGACAGATCCTGAGCAGACCTGCAGCTGACCTTTTTTACTCTGTTGACAGCACTTTTGATGCCACGCATTTTTAAAATTCTCGTGAAGTTCAGTTTGTCGTCTTACTTTTGTGACCTGTGCCTTTGGGGTCGCATTCAGGAAAGCACCGCCAAATCCAGTGTCCTGAAGTTTTTCTGCTGCCTTTTCTCTTGAGTTTCAGAGTTCCGGGTCCTACATTTAGGTTGAGGGTTTCGATCCATTTTGAGGTAAGTTTTGTGTGGGGCATCAAGTGGGCGTCCAACTCCACTTTTGGCCTGTGGATACCCGGTTTTCCTGGCGCTGTTAATTGAGAAGGTGCTCCTCTCCCCGCTGACGGCACCTGCGAGGGCTTCCCTGTGGGCTCCCCGTTCTCTTCCGCTGGCGCGTCTGCCTCTGCCCCAAGGGTCTGCTGTCTTGATTAGCAGAGATTCGTGGTTAGTTTTAAAACGAGGAAGTGTAAGTCCTCTGGTGTCGTTCTTCATCTGGGGAATTATTTTGCCTGTTTTGAGTTTTCTCGAGATTCAGTATGAATTTTAGGGTGGGTTTTACTGTTTCTACAAAAAAAAAAAAGTCATTGGATTTTGATGAGGTTCCACTGACTCTGCGGGGCAATTAGGGGATTCCTGATGCTGAGCCATATTAAGTCTCCAGTCCAGGCCACAGGATGCGTTTCCATTGATTTATGTCTTAATTTCTTTCAGCTCTGCTCTGTGGCTCCCCTTGGACACGTCTTCACCTCCTTGCTTGAGTTCATTCCTAAGTCCTTGTTCTTTTTGGTGGTATCTTGAATGACTTTTGTAATTTCCGTTTCAGATCACTCTGCTCTTAGTGTGACGGCTTTGTGCCCTGCTGCTCTGCAGAATTCATTTATTGGCTCTAACAGCTTTTTTACCGGGTCTTTAGCATTTTCTACATGTAAGATCATATCACCCTCAAACAGAGATGATGATTTTACTTCTTCCTTTCCAGTGTCACTGTGTTGTATTTCTTTTTCTTGCCTCAGGGCTCTGGCTAGGAATTCCAGTACTGTGTTGAGCAGATGTCATCAAAGCAAGAGTCTGTGTGTTCTTTCTGCCCGTAGAGAAGCTTTTTTTCACCGTTGAGTATTGTGTTTGCTCCTTATGTTTGCTACATAGATGTAGATTTTTTATGTGGAGATAGTTTCCTTCTACTGTTTTGTTGAGTGTTTTTTATAATGAAAGGGTGTTGTATTTTGTCAAATGCTTTTTCTGCACCAGTTGAGATGGCCGTGTGTTTTTCCCTTCATTTTGTTGATGTGGTGTGTCATCTTGGTTTTCGCTTTTAGAACCGTCCTTGCATTCCAGGGGAAATGCCACTTGGTCACATCCTTCTAACACACAGCTAAACGCTAAGTATTCTGTTGAGGATTTGTGCATCAGTGATCAAAGGAATATTGGTCTGTGGCGTTTTCTCCCTTGTGGTATCTTTGTCTGGCTTTTGGTATCCAGGTAATGCTGGCCTTAGAATTAATTAGATAGTGTTCTCTCGTCCTTGAATTTTTGGAAAAGTCTGGGAAGGACTGGTATTATTTCTTCTTTAAATGTTGGGTTGAATTCACACTGAAGCTTTCAGGTCCAGGGTTGCTCTTTGTTAAGAGACTACTGATCACGGATTCAATATCCTCACTAGTTAGGGAGCTATTCAGTTTTTCGTTTCTTTGTGAGTAGGTGTTGGTAGGTTTTGTGCTTCTAGAAATTTGTCCATTTCATCTAGATTATCCAATTTATTGCCATGCAGCTATACATAGTGCTTTCTTAAAATCCATTTTATTTATGTAGAAATGGTAGTGATGTCCCCACTTTTATTTTTGATTTTAGTAATTTGAATCTTCTCTTTCTCTTAGTTCATTTAGTTAAAGGTTTGTCAATACTGTTGATCTTTTTTGAAGAACCAACTTTTTGTGTCGATGATTTTTCCTCTACTGTTTTTCTGTTCTGTACTTCATATATCTCTGGCCTAATCTTCATTATTCCTTTCCTTCTGGGAGCTTTTAATTTAGTTTGTTCTTATTTTTCTAGTTCCTTAAGTTGTAAAGTTGGGTTGTTGATTTGATCTTTCTTGGGTTTTGTTCTGTTTTGTTTTTTTAATTTTTTTTTTTTATTTGACAGAGAGAGAGGTCACAAGTAGGCAGAGAGGCAGGCAGAGAGAGAGGGAGAAACAGGCTCGCCACTGAGCAGAGAGCCCGATGCGGCGCTCGATCCCAGGACCCTGAGATCACGACCTGAGCCGAAGGCAGAGGCCTAAACCACTGAGCCACCCAGGCGCCCCATGATCTTTCTTGGTTTTAATGCAAGTATGTATCACCATCAATTTCCTTCTTAGGACTGCTTTTGCTACATTTCGTAAGTTTTGGTATGCTGTGTTTTTGTTTTCATTCATCTCTAAGTATTTTCTGATTTCCCTGTGATTTCTTCTTTGATCCACTCATTATAAAGTTGTGTCTCGTTCTCACATTTTAGAGAATTTTCCAGTTCTGCTTATGTTCCTGATCTCTACCTCATCATGTTGTGGTCCGAGAAGATACTTTGCATACAAGATATCTATCTTTTAACATCTGTTGAGGTTTAATTTGTGGCCTAACATTGGGTCTCTTTTGGAACATATCCCATGTGCCCTTGAGAAGATCACACATGCTCGTCTTGCTGCGTGCGCTGTTCTGTATTTCTCTAGTAAATCTACTTGGCTTTACTGTGTTAAGCCCTCTGTCTGCCTACTTCTCTGGTCTTTGTCTCCACTCTGGGCAGAGGAGCACTGAAGTCCCAGCAGCTGCCGTAGAGCGATTTCTGCCTCCAGTGCTGTCAGGTTTGCCTTGGTATATTCTGACGGTCTGGCACTAGGTGCTCAGTGTTTGTGACTGTTCGAACGAGCTCTGCGGAACCCTTTGCTACTCTATACTGTCCTTTGTCTCTTGTCTCGTGTGACGTTTTTGTTTGGAGTCTGTTTCGTCTGGTTTAGTAGAGCCGGGCCGGCTGTCCTTTTGCTACTCCATCTGTCACTGTCTACCTGCCGTGTCATCGGGTCAAAGGTGAGCCTCTGGTTGGCAGCATATTGTTGGTTCCTGTGTTTGTACTCATTCTGCCAATCTGTTCTTTGATTCGAGAGTAAAATTCATTTACATATAAAGTAACTGCTGAGAAGAAGGGACTGACGTCTGTCCCTGTGCCTTTTGTTTTCTATATGCCCTGCAGCTTTTTTGTCCCCCAGTGACTGCATTTCTCTCTTCTTCCCAGTTAAATCTTTTGCAGGGCAGTGTTAAATCCCTTCCTAATTTCCTTCCTGTCGATTCTGTAACTGTTTTCTTGGTGGTTACCATGGGGATTACATCTCACTTCCCATGGAAATAACATTTGAATATTAATCTATAACAGCAGAACTTCAATAACAAAGTGAACCGTTCTACCCCTTCTCTTTGAGTTGTTGGTGTCGCAGAATTACATCTTTATACACTGTGTGACCAAGAACATAAACTGGTAATTCTGGTAAATGCGTGAGTCTTTTACATTGTGTAGAAGACAAGATTTGAAGTCACAAACCAAAGTCACAGTAATGCCAGCTTTTAGATGATGTTTCTCCTTAAATGTGTTAGACTCGAAGTCATGGCGAAGGAAGCAGGCAGCTACAGACTGGACCGGTGGCATCATAACGGCAGCGCTCGCGACCGCCCACGTTCTTACCCTGACTCGGACAGGGGACCACCCTGTCCACTACCCTCTCCCTCCGGCAACTACCACCTCTTCCTCTGTGTTTCCAACTCCACTTGGCGTGCTGCTGCTGTTAGGGGTTTTTGTTGTTTACGTTCCGGTGCAAGTGAATCATGCGGCACTTGCGTCTCTCCGACGTTTCCCTTAGCGTGATGCACTCGGTCCACCCGCATTGTTACAGATGGCCAGACTTCATTCTTCTTACGGTTCAGTAGTGTTCTGTTGTGTGTATGTACACCACATCTTCCTTATCCGTTCGTCCATCAGCGCACACTTGGGCTCCTTCCCTCCTGGCTGTCATAAATAGTGCTGTAATAAACACGGGTGCCTGTATCTTTTAAAATTAATGCTTTTAATGTGTAATGGGTGGTGTAAGAAAGTCGTCCAGTTTCATTCTTTTGCACATGGCTGTCCCGGTTTCTTGGCCTATTTCCTGAGGATAGTGTCATTTACCCAGTGCTTATTCTTGTCTCTTTTGTCATAAAGTAGTTGACCATATATGCGGCTTTATTTCTGGGCTCTCTGCTCCGGCTTATTGGCCCATGTGTGTGTGCTTATACCAACAGCATACAGTCTGCTTTACTAGAGCTCCGTAGTCGAGTTTGAAATCAGGGAGCGTGATACCTCCAGCTTGGTTCTTCCTCAAGTTTGCCTTGGCTCTTTGGGGTCTCTTGTGATCCCATATACATTTTAAGATGGTTTGTTCTATCTCTGTGGAAAATGGCATTGGAATTTTTGTAGGAATGGCGTTGAATCTATAGACTGCTTTAGGTGGTGTGGACATGTTAACCATATTAATTCTTCCCACCAGCGAACATGGCGTATCTGTCCATTTACTGGTGTCTTCTTCGGTTCCTTCCGTCGGCGTCTTCCAGTTTCCAGCGGGTTTCATCCGGTTAACTTTACTCCTAGCTGCTTTACTCTTCGGGGTGAGTGGAAGTGGGTCTGTGTTCTCATTCCCGTTCTACAAGTCAGTCATTCGTGTAGAGAAACAAACAGATTCCTGCATAGTAGTTTTGTTCCTTGCAATTTTATTGAATTCATTTATTCTAATAGTTTTCTGGTGGAGTCTTTAGGGTTTTCTATATATATGATCTTGTGATCTGCAAACTGTGACCGTTTCTCGTCTTGCGTCACTACTTGGATGCCCCCTACTTCATCTTCTTGCCCGCCTGCTCCGTCTGGGGCGCCCAGTACTGTGTTGAATGAAACTGGTAAGTGGACATCCTTGACTTGTCTCCTACCTTACAGGGAAAGTGAGGGTGGCGTGAGCTGTGGGTTGTCATATCTAGCCTTCGTTAGCTTGAGGTATATCCCCTTTCCGCCCACTTGGTTTTTATCATAAGCAGAAGTTGAATTTTGTCAAGTGCTTTTTCTGCATCCATTAAGGTGATCATATGACTTTTATCTTTCATGTTGTTAACGTGGTCATCACACGGATTGATTTGCAGATACTGAACCTTCCATGCATCCCTGAAACAAAACTTGATGCTTTTCATGTATTGTTGAATTTGGTTTGCTAATATTTTGTTGAAGATTTTCACATCTGTGTTCATCAGAGACATCTGGTCTCTAATTTTCTTTGTTTGTAGTACCTTTGGTTTTGGTATTAGGGTAATGCTGGACTCAAGAATGAATTTTGAAGTTTTCCCTCCTTTTCCATTTTTTGGAAGAGATTGCAAAGGACAAGTATTCACTCCTCTTTAAATGCTTAGTAGAATTCACCTGCGCCATCTGGTCCTGGACTTACCTGTTTGTCAGGGGTTTGGTCACCAATTCAATTTCGTTACTAGTAATCAGTCTGTTCAGATTTTCTATTTCTTCCTGATTCAGTCTTAGAAAATTACATGTTTCTAGGAATTTATCCATTTCTTCTAGGTTGTCCAATTCATTGAAATATAATTTTTCATAACAATCTCTTATAATCTTCTGGATTTCTGTGATGTCAGTTTTAAATTCTCTCATTTATGATGTTATTTATTTGAATCTCTTTTTTTCTTGATGAGTTTAACTAAAGGTTTGTCAATTTTGTTTATCTTGTCAAAGAACCAGCTCTTAGTTTATTGATCTTTTCTATTGTCTTTTTGGTCTCTAATTCATTTATATTCACTCTGATCTTTATTACATCCTTCCTTATACTAACTTTGGGGTTTTTTTAATAGGTTTTTTTTTTTTTTTGGTATAAGTTTAGATTATTTGAGACTTTTCTTGTTTCTTGAGGTAGGAACTTCCCACGTAGAACTGCGGGAATAGGGGCGCCTGGGTGGCTCAGTGGCGCCTCTGCCTTTGGCTCAGGTATTGGTCTCAGGGTCCTGGGATCAAGCCCCACATCAGGCTCTCTGCTCAGCGGGGAGCCTGCTTCCCCCTCTCTCTCTGCCTGTCTCTCTGCCTACTTGTGATCTCTGTCTGTCAGACATTTCTCATTAGACCAGTTTAGTGATTATGAACTCTTAATTTTCCTTTGTCTGGGAAACTCTCTCTCTCCTTTAGTTCTGAATGATAACCTTGCTGGATAGAGCATTCTTGTTGTAGGTTTTTTTTTTTTTCCCTTTCAGCACTCTGACTCTGTCATGTTACTCCATTGTGGCCTGCAAAGTTTCTGCAGAAATATCCCTTGTATGTAGCCAGTAGTTTTTCTCTTTCTACTTTTAAGATTCTCTCTTTAACGCTGTCATTCTAATTATCACGTGTCAGGGTATGCACCTTCTTGGGCCCACCTTGTTTGGGGCTCCCTGTGCTTTCTGGACCTGGATCTCTTTCCTTCCCGATTAGGCAAGTTTTCAGTGCTATTTCTTCAGACAGGTTTTCTGTCCCTTTCTCTAGCTCCTCTCCCTCTAAGACCCCATGCTGTGAATTTTAACATTGTTCCAGAGGCCCCTTAACCAGTCTTATCTTTCTTTGTTTGTTTGTTTAAAATTATTTTTATTAACATATAATGTATTATTTGCCCCAGGGGTACAGGTCTGTGAACCATCAGGCTTATACATTTCACAGCGCTCACCATAGCCCACACCCTCCCCAATGTCCATCACCCAGCCACCCTCTCCCAACCCCCTCCAGCAACCCTGTTTTGTGAGATTAAGAGTCTTTTATGGTTTGTCTCCCTCACGATCCCATCTTGTTTCAATTTTTCCTTCTCTACCCTCCACGACCCCCCACCCTGCCTCTCAAATTCCTCGTATCAGAGAGATCATATGACAGTTGTCTTTCTCTGACTTATTTTGCTCAGCATAATACCTTCTAATTCCATCCATATCATTGTAAATGGCAAGATTTCGTTTCTTTTGATGGCTGCGTAGTATTCCATTGTGTATATGGACCACATCTTCTTTATTTGACCAGTCTCATCTTTCAGCTCATCTTTCAGTTCTTTTTTCTTGTTGTTTTTCAGCATGGGTACTTTCCATGTCTGTCTTCCAGACCAGTGAACCATTCTGCATCCTCTAATCTCATTCATTTTCTGTGATGTAATTTTCATTATAGTTTTCATATTCATTATATGATGTAATTTTCTATCTCATTATTGAAGTTCTCAGTTTATCCACTCTTCTTTAAAGTCTAGTGAGTATCTTTATTACCATTACTGAATTCTTCATCAGGTAGGTTTTTTATCGCCATTTCTTTAGGTCTTTTTCTAAGGTTTTGTCTGATTCTGTGTTTATTTCTATGTATTAGGGTCCACCAGCTCCATCTTCTGGTCTTGAAAGTAGTAGCCTCCCATAAAATGCATCCTTTAGGGCCACAGTCCCCTCTGGTCACCAGAACCACGTGCTTCAAGGTTGTCCCCCGTGTGGCCTGCGTACCCCTCCTGTGCTGATGGGGCCCTCACTGCTGGGAGCATGCTGGGAGGTGGAGCCGACCCCCCTCCTTGGGCCAAGAGTCCCTCTGGAGGGTTGTCAGTTCCAGATGGGGACTCCCCCTGGGGTGTGGCAGGTGGGGGCTGCTTGGCAGGGCGGGGGGCCCTGCCAGGGCAGGGGAGGCAGTACCAGCAGGTTAGACGGAGAGTCCTGGAAGTGGTGCCTGGCAAGCCAGGTGGAAGGAAGGCAAGAACAGTGGTGCCCGCCAGCACTACCGTCCCCAGAGAAAGCTCCTGTGGATCCCCGCCCCTCCGGTACATGCCCTGAAACTCGTCAGCGAAGCTCCTTCACGTGTGCTCCAGGCACTTTTCAAACTGCTGTCTCTGCACCGGCCCTGGTGCCGAGTGACCTAGGGCACTAGCCCTTTCAGGGCAGTGGCTCGGTGTCCTCTAGCCCTTGCTCTCCTGGAAGGAGGCCCCACTTGTTTTCAAAGCTCCCAGGGTTAAACCTCGCTGGTTTTCAGAGCTACGCATTATGGGGGCTTCCTTCCTAGTGAAGGTCCTGAGTGCCGGGGCTGCCCCTGGGGCTTGATGCCCTCAGTCCTCAGAGACGAACTCTTCCCCTGTGCTCTCCCTCCCACTGGTGGGTCACGTGCCAGGAACCGGTTTCCTGCTCTGCCCTTCTCCGTGTGTCTTCTTCCCTCCATCCGTGGCCACGAAAGGGCTCTTCTGCTGGCCTCCAGTGGTTCTCAGGGTGAGTCTCCGTCTGTGTGGTGGATGCCTTGGTGTCCCTGGGAGGAGGTGAGCTCAGGGTCCCCCTACTCCACCGTCTTACCCCACTGTTCCGGGGCATTTGTGTTAGAGCCCGTCTGGCAGATCTGACTCGGGTCTTTTTCAGGGACCGATGCTGTTGAATTCTCTTTCCTTTCAGTGGGTCAGACTCTCCTGTTGCCTCTCCTGTCCTGACCACTGGACGTTCAGGTCTCATGATGTGGTGACTCTGGAAATCAGATTCTCCCCTTCCCCAGGGTTTGCTGTTTTGCTGTCCAAGTTCTTTGGGTTGTCGGCGGGCTGCCTCTGTGCCGAGGACCAGCCTGAGGTGTAAGCTGCTGTCTCCTCGGGTCTTGTCGGAGCCTTTCCTTGGGCACGCACAGCCCCTTCCTAATTCCCACCTCTGCAGCTGTTTCTGAATGTCCTAATGTGTGGCTCCCAAAAGGGGGCCAAGGGGGCCCTTGCCCTTTCAATGCCCTTGGCGTCGCTAGAGCTGGAGCCGGAGGGGTGACAGCGATGGCCGCCAGGCTCGATGTCGGCACCTGTGAGACGGGGAAGCCGCCGTCAGTGATCAGAGCGTAGACCCTGCTACTGGAGGATAGGTCCTTGCCCACTGGCGTCTGCGGGCTGTTCCAGAAACACGTGCACAGCTGCCTGCGGCGTGTGGCCGGGGGGCTGCGACCGTGCTGAGAGCTAGGAGAGACCCAGACTGACGACGTCCCCTGGACAGTTGCAGGCCTTCGGCAGACCCCACAGTCCCCAAAGAGTCCCATCAGACAGAGTCTGCCCCTGCGGTCGTTGCTTGGGTGGGGAGAGATTCCAGGTGCTCCCTGCGCTGCCCTCGTCCCAGCATCCAATCCGGCACTTTTAAATTTTCCATCTATTGTCAGTTCTCTTGACGGCAGTTTCTTATTTCTGCCTCTTAGCCTTTTGGTTATTTTGTTGGTTTCCTGTGGGTGGTTTTGGAGAGTTCCAGAGAGCTAACTGCAGGGAGGCAATGGGACTTGAACCCTTGGGGCCAGCTCAACAGATGCCAGGATTATTTGTGGACTCCGTGAAACAACTCAAAACGTGACCCCAGTATACCATCCTGGAGGTTGAGGCTTCCCCAAAAAGTGAGGTTTGGTGACACAAACTGGCACCCCGTAAGCAGGGGGTGAGCGCCGCAGGGAGTTAGCGGACAGACGGGACGGGATTGTGGCGCGCTTGTCTCAGCGCTCTACGGGGCCACGGGGCCTGTGCGGGAGCCGCCGCCGGGTCAGCAGCAGAGAGGCCGGCCCTGCCGGGTACGGGAGACCCCTGCGTGCAGGCATCCCAGTGCCCTGGAGGCTTCCCCACCCCTGTGGCCCCGTCCTGACCGCCCCCGTCCGCGTTGCAGAGGAGGCGGAGCACGGCAGCTTCGGGGCCGGCTCGCTGTCCCGCCGGAGGAAGGCGCTGGCGCTGCGCGAGGACGGCCCCCGCCGGCGCGCGCACCTGCACATCGGCCTGCCGCACGACTTCCGCCCCGTGTCGTCCATCATCGACGTGGACATCCTGCCCGAGACGCACCGCCGCGTGAGGCTGTACCGGCACGGCTGCCAGAAGCCGCTGGGCTTCTACATCCGCGACGGCACAAGCGTGCGCGTCGCCCCGCAGGGGCTGGAGAAGGTGCCGGGCATCTTCATCTCGCGCATGGTGCCGGGCGGCCTGGCCGAGAGCACGGGGCTGCTGGCCGTGGACGACGAGGTCCTGGAGGTGAACGGCATCGAGGTGGCCGGGAAGACGCTGGACCAGGTCACGGACATGATGATCGCCAACAGCCACAACCTCATCGTCACGGTCAAGCCGGCCAACCAGCGCAACAACGTGGTGCGCGGCAGCCGCGCGTCGGGCAGCTCGGGCCGCTCGTCGGACAGCGCGGCCAGTCGCCACAGCCTGCCCGCCGCCCCCGCGCTGCTGCCCCTGCAGCCGGACGACGCCGACAGCGACGACGAGCCCGACGTGGTGCTCGAGGGCGTCCTGGAGCCGCCGCGGCCGGCACTGCGGCCCCCGGTCAACGGCGCAGGCCCGGCGTCCGCGCGGGACAGCCCCGCGCACCGGCTGCTCAGCTCCCTGCGTGCCGACCCCCGCCACAGCCTGGCGCTGCCGCTGCCCCCGGGCGCCGTGGAGGAGCACGGCCCGGCCGTGACGCTGTAGGCCCCGGACGAGCTCGGGGCGCGCGTGGCCGCTGTGCTCCGGGGAGCGGGATCCCGACCCGAACCGCAGGCGGCGGCGCCTCTCCCGCAGCCCAGCGCAGTCCGGACCCCTGCGGAGAACCGACAAAGACTGTTTTCCTGCCGTTTCTCCGCAGACCACCGGAGGCTCACGCGCGCCCTCTGCCCCGCCAGGTGCGGGGCGCGGCTCCCCCTGGCCGCGCGCAGGAGGGGTTTCAGCGGAAGTTGTCGAGCGACTTTCATAAATGAAGCTTTAAAATCGCCTTTTTTAAAGAAGACCGAATCCGCGGTTTCCATGGGACTCTGCAGACACTGCCCGGAGGTCAGCCCCGCGCGCCCGGCGGGAGCGCAGCGGGGAGGCGAGCAGGCGGAGGCGGGTCTCACCCGGACGCTCGAGGCCCGGCCGAGGCGAGCGTTCCCCGCGCGCCCTTGTCTGCGAACCGGGGCAGAGCGCCCCAGCGTCCCCGGAGCAGGCCAGTGCGTGCGGATGCTCGCGGGCGGCCGGTGTCCAGCCTTGGCCCGAGCCAGCGCCGCGGGACGAAACGCTTGTGTGGCCTTTCCCTGCGCCCGACGGAGTCCGAGGCCGGCTGTGAGGTGCTGCCCGCGGGCAGGACGGACGCGCCCCCACGCGCCTCCAGCAGGCCCGGGAAACCGCGGTCGTCTGATGTACAGTTTCTGTTCTCTCTGTTTTTAAATAACAAGTCGCTTGGAACCTGATTTTTACGCAGATTAAATTGTCACTGCGCTTTGATCTCCAGCAATATTTATATATGTAGTAATTGTAAAGGTTTCTTCATTTGATCCCATTTTATATGAACTCTGTTTTGCTTGAGTCCGATGTCCAGGAAGAAACAGGACACTTTCACGTGCAGAACCAGGCTCTGGCCGAGTAAAGCTTTCCTGCGAGTAACGTATTTTTCTAGGAGCCTTTCCGGGCGGCGAGCGCAGCGGCTCCTTCTCTGGTCTGGCCTGCGCTGCTGCTCAGCAGCGACACTGTCCTGCCTCAGGACACTCAGGCCACCAACTGGAAAACAATCTCACCATCTTCGTTTTTGCTGAATCCATTAGATGTAAAAGCCAATTATTTTTCTTTTGGAAACTATTTATTGGGCAGAAATACTTTTTATTGAGTAGTTGTGGTCTGCCACGCCTATGTCTGATTTTGGTATTTGTGTGCTTTTGTTCCTAAACACGGGGAAGACCAAAGGTGCTCTCCCTTTGAGGTCTGGGATGAGAGCTCAGAAACACCTGGATTTATGGGCACCAGTGAACGTATGAGCGTCTTTTTCTGGCACCCAAGCAGTCAGAAGTGTTTTTGTGGTTTTGGTTGTTTTTGTTTTTTGTTTATTACTACAATAAGTATTATAGAACCAAAAACCTAATGCTAGTTACTATCACAATGAAATGTTCTTTTACTAAGTTATTGCTGGTTATCAAATATCTTGTTGAGTAATGGGATCTGTTCCAAGAAGGAAAATTATGTTTCTTACCATGTTTGAGCTAAGCAAATGTGAATAATTTTTTAAAGAAAAAAAAAGCCTCCTCTGAGACTTGGAGTCTGTTGTTCATAAGTTTAGGAGTTCTGAATTTCCTGGAAAAGCTGCTTGAGTGTATTTTTGTACCCATGTCTTCACTTCTGCCTTTTTCCTCTTAAATAAAAAAAAAAAAAACTATGATGTATTACACATTAAAATTTTCTTGGTTTTCTATATCAAAGAATAAAAACTTTTTCGTTGCATTTAATATTTTTCACTTGTGTTCTAAGTACTGAAGAGACTATCAGTGTTAGTGAGAGGAGAAACTTGCCCCTCAGAATGGAATTCCTCTCAGATTTACCAAGTGCCTGTCATGTGCCGTATTTTTTCACGTGATCATCACATGTGCTCCATGAGCCAAGTAGCATTACGGATGAGAAAATGAGTTCAAACAGGTGGTAGGTCATTCCAAATAACTAAATTATAATTGTATTTGATGGGAGATGGATGTGTCTTGGGTCTAGAAACTTAAGTCCTTTTGAAAAATGTTTCTAAATATTATCAGCTCTTCCTAAATACAACCAGGTTTGCAAAATTGCCATTCAAGCCTTTTCGCTCTGACGTCAGTAAACGTACAGTGCATAGCATCGGGATGTACTCGTTCGGTCACCAGACGCTATGGTGGTAGCAGCGAGCGCCAAGAATTCCGGGAAGAAATGTGCTTTCTACCGGCATTCATCAATTTAACCCTTTCAGTGCCTTCTCCAGTTTACAGTTGGGGAACCTCCAAAAGCTGGCCCGTCCCCCCACACATTCCGAGGAGATGGAGCTGCCCGTGTTGGGGGAGGGGATGCAGGGCTTGCCTGTGTGCAAGGCGCACAGCGCTGGGTGCACAGGGGGAGTGCAGGTCTCCCTGACCCATTAGTCCACATGGCCCACCCTGGGGCATACGGTACTGTCCAGAGGAGTCCACCTGGCAGCGGGTGATAAAGCCGTTCAGGAATCAGAAGTTAGGTAGCATCTTGCTGAATGACACAAAGTGGTCACACAGGGGGAGTGGGTCCCATGGCAAGCTGCAAAGGTACCTGAAAAGTACTGATTGTTTAAAAATCCAGTTGAGCTAAAGTCTGAGACAAGTCTTCCAAAGAAGGCCGTTATGTTATTTTCATGTTCCCATCAAATGTTGTTTGAAAGCTCTGATGCACCTCTGGGGTCCTTATTTCCAAGATGACCAAGAAAAGGAGGCATCGCTGTCATGCTCGAAAGGGCCAGGGCTGCACGTGCTCTCCCTGCGGCACGAGCCGCACCCGAGGACGCGGAAGGAAGTTGGGCGCTGTCGGCAGGGTTCTGGGCCGAGCAGGTGCTCCCAGCCCCGGGAGCCCGCACTGCTGTGGGGGCCTGCGCCACAGTGAGGTGGTCAGCCCCGCCCCCAAGCACTGAAGGCCCAAATTTCCACCTGAAGATGCACCACACAGCCCCACCGAAGCCCACGCAAGGAGCGAGGTCCTCGGGGACTGAAGGAAACGTGCTCTCTTCCCCACCATGCTCTACCCTCCGTCCTGACCCTAATGTCTGATTCCCAGGTGTCCTAAGTATTCCTCATTCCAGAAGACGCCCTAAGCCAATATACAAATTCTTTTTCCCTTTTTCCATCTCATCTCTCCTCACCTTGTTTTCTTCTCCTTTATCCTCATAAAAAGAGAACTTCCGGGGACTGAGAACTTTTCGTTACTGAACCACATTCCCAAGGAGTGGAATAAAGTCTAATTATGTTAATAAAAAGCAAACAAATGATTCAACATTGGTCTCTCCAGCCCAGGAAATGACTGTCATCTTCTAAATTCCCTTCCCCAGGGAGATTTGAAAGTGAACATATTATTTCTTGACCCAAACCCTCTTGGTCTCAAGCTAACCATCCAGGGCAGTAAGGGACCCCTCATGGCTCTCATGGCCGAGCCAAATCCGGTCACTCACTCCTATGTGGCTGAGACAAACACAAGGCTTTTTGACTCAAAGTTCACATCCCTGCACTGCACAGAACTGACAGGGTACCCTAGAAAAAGTCTACCCGACACCCGATTTCTCCAGGGCCTCTAGGTGTTCGGCGGGAGCCTGGGGACACCATGAGAAATCAGAGCCACGTACAGAGCTCACATCAAGTATCTTCATGTACCAAACCAAAATCTCCACTCTCGGAGCCTGTTTGTGGCCCCTCGTCTTCTAGGGTACCCGTCCCAGTACTCCAGAAGCGTGACTCACAGACACACAATTCCTGAGGAGAGACAGCTGTGTAGACATCCACATGGGTCGGCACTGAAACAGTGTTAGGCAGTGTGGACACACAGAGCACAAGATGTGGGCTGGAACCAGCTGTCTGGGAATGGGGCCGCAGACTTTTCCTTTCCGACTCTTTGAGGTTTTCAGAAAAATGCAAGCAATCCATTCTGAAGTCAGAAAAAATACAGAATCTCTCACTTTAAAAAAAAAGAAAAGAAAAGAAACAAAATGAAGCAAATGAGAATCGTCGATAAATCCTAGGGCTGCAGTATGCTTAGAGGACCATGAGTGCTCTCCTTTGAAGCCTCTAAGAGGCTCCTGGGAGACAGTGGGATTGTCTGGGGTTTTTTTAAACCTTTTCTTCTGATTATAAATATGTATATATATATATGCCCATTCTGGAAAATCTGAAAAATAGCACGTACATAAAGAAGAAAACCACCCACAGTAATCCCAGCAGACAAAATCAGGCTGGTGTTTAAGGTGCTTCCTTGGAAGGTGGAGAGATAACTCAAGAGATGCTAGATAAATGAGAGACTACGCAGCACGTTGCATCTGACTTTTTCCTGAAGCAATAAAAATTGTTCCAAGGCAGTATTTTTAATAGCTGCAAAATAGGAACAACACCTAAGTTAAGTTGGCCATTTTCCTGGTAGATACTACATTACTGACAGACCTTAAATTACAAAAAAGTATGTAAGCTTAATACACAAATTTTAGATTGGGTTTCTGATTATTTCCTTAGGCAGGTTGCTAGAAATGAAATCACTGTGTCAAAGGTTATGAAGAGGGCGCCTGGGAGGCTCAGTCGGCCAGGTGACTGCCTTCAGCTCAGGTCATGATCGCGATCCTGAGAAGGAGCCCCACAGAGGGCTCCCTGCTTTGGGGACCCTGCTTCTCCCTTTCCCTCTGTCTCTCCCCCATTTGTGCACTTTCTCTCTTTCTCTCAAATAAACTCTTTTTTTAAAAGTGGGGGGGGGGATAAGAACACTTTTGAAGTTAAAAAAAAAAACCTCACAGAAAAATTGCAGCAAAATAGCTGAAGAGTAAACTGCCGTGTAAACCCTCCTAGAGAACGTGGAAGGTGGCTTCTGTCTTCATGCTCTCCCTCTGCGCCAGACCCGTGTACACCCTCCTAGAGAACGTGGAAGGTGGCTTCTGTCTTCATGCTCTCCCTCTGCCATGCTCCAGGGTGCCACCGTCTCTAGAGGGGAGCTCTTACACAGCCCTGGCACCCCAGTTCTTCCATCTGGTGTCCCAGTTTTTATGGCTGCCACCCTGGGACACCCCCATGAATTACTGGCTCTGGCGGTCAGGGGCTTGCATTCCTGGGTCCCACGGAGCCATAACAGAGACAGTTCTCGGTACGCTGCCACACCCAGGGCCCTACAGGCAGGACTGGCACACCCCGAGTCTCTCTGTAGAAGAGGCCTTTCTGCTTGTCCTGGAGCTTCAGCCTTAGGGCAAGCTTCAGGCTTGCCACTCGTCTAGAAGCTACAGAGGTGCCCTCAGGGAACAGGCCAGGAGACCTCCAGATCACCTGTTCTGGTGGCCAGCAGGGCTTATGTTTGTGGCCCCCATGGGACTGTACAGATTTGTATACTTTAAAAGCTGTTGCCTGAGTGTCTGGCTTCCAGTCAACCTGGATCTAGGTGCTGACTGAGATCTCACCCACTGGGACAAGGATGGGCCTTGGCACACCCTCATCAACTTGGAGCCATGAAAATAGGCTGCATGGATAATCACAAGGTTCTAGACACAACAAAGAACTAGGGCGAGTTTGAATGATAATGTTCATTTCCCACAGAAGGCCACTCCTCAGAACTGAGACAGATGGCTGTTTCATCTAATACATAGAAACACGTGGAGAGAATCAAGGAAATTGAGGAAACAGAGGAATATATTCCCAAAAAAAGAACAAGATAACACCTCAGAAAATAACCTTAATGAAATTGAGACAGGTGGTGAACCTGATGAAGAGTCAAAGTAATGCTCACGAAGATGCTCACCAAACTTGAGAGAAGTGTGATGAACACAGTGAGAAGTCAACAAAGATAGAAAAAAATATTAAAAAGTACCAAACAGAAGTCACAAGCTAAGAATAAAGTAACTGAACATAAAAATACGTTGTCTGGGTTCAACAGTAGACTAGCTGAAGCAGAAGAAAGGATCAGTGAACTCAAGCACAGGGCAGTGGAGCTCACCCAATCACAGCAACAAAAAGAAAAAAGAATGAAAAAAGTGAAGACAGGTTAAGGGACATAAAGGATAACATCAGTGGAATAACAGTCACATGATAGGGCTCCCAGAAGGTGGAGAGAGAGATTATGGGGCACGAAATTATTTGAAGCAATAGTGGCTGAAAACTCTCCTAAACTGGGGAAGGAAACACATCCAGGCCGAGTCTAGAGAGCTCCAAATAAGACAAACGCAAGGAGACCAACACTGAGGTACTGAGACACATTATAATTAAAATGTCAAAAGTTAAAGACAGAATCGTTAAAGCAGCAAGAGAAAACTTGTTATATACAAGGGAACCTCCACAAGACTATCAGCAGATTTGCAGTAAAAATTTTGCAGGTCAAAGGCGGTGACACACATATTCAAAATACTGAAAGAAAAAACTCCCAACCAAGATTACTCTACCCAGCAAAATTGTCATTCAGAATTGAAGATAAGACAGAGTTTTCCAGACAGCAAAAAAACTAAAGGTGTCATCACCACTAAACCATCCTTACATGAAATGTTAAAGGGACTATATTTTTAAGCTTAAAAGAAAGGGTGCTCGTTAATAACAAGTATATGAAAGTATAAAATTCAGTGGTAAAGGTAAATATATCGTAATGGTAGTTAATCACTTATAGCTGGTATGAAGATAAGAAGACAAAAGTAGTGGAAATGCCTGTGTGACTCAGTTAGTTAAGCATCTGCCTTTGGCTCAAGTCATGATCCTGGGGTCCTGGGATTGAGCCCCACATCAGGGAGCCAGCTTTTCCCTCTCCCACCTCCCGCTCATGCTATCTCTCGCTCTCCCTCTCAAATAAATAAAATTATTTCAAAGAAACCAAAAATAGTAAAAAGTACTATAACTACAGTAATTAAAGAATACACAAGATAAAAAGATGTAAAATGTGACATCAAAAACATAAAATGTGAAAAAGATTCATGATCATCTTAATGGAATGAAGGTAAGAAAATTAAGTTTTAAAGGTTTTTAAAAAACATAAAATGTGGTAGGGACTAAATATGTACAGCTTTAGAACATGTGTAAACAAATTATTTTCAACTTAAATTGTTATAAATGTAGGTTGCTATATGTAAGCTTCATGGTAACCACAAAGCAAAGACATGTAATAGAGAAAGAGAAAGGAATCTAAACATACCACTCCAGAAAAAAATCATCAAATCACAAAGAGAGAAAGAGAAGAATAAACAGGAACAACAAAACCACCAGAAAACAATTAACAAAATGCTGTAAGTACATACCTATAGATAAATACTTTCACTGTAAATGCACTAAATTCTCCAATCAAAAGACATAGAGTGGCTGAATTCAAAAAAATTCCACTTGACAGAAATGTGGGTCCAAGTGCAACACAAGTCACACACGAGAAGGTTTACAGGAGCCATTGCTAATGGTCCAAAACCCAAAGCACAAATGCTCATCAACAGTAGAACGGACAAATAATTTTATACATCTATGTATCTATATTTTACATATATTTATATGTAAATGTATAAGAATAATATATTCTTACGATGGGAATTTTTACAGGAGTGAAAACCAACCACAGCTATGTACTGCAACACAGATAAATCTCCAACCATAATGTTGAACAAAAAGAGCTAAACACAAGGAAACGTACTGAATTATTCCATTTACACGAGGGTCAGCAGCACTCATTGATGATGTTTGGAGGCAGAACAGTAAAATCACTGAGGAGAAGGGTGGGGAGAGTGTCTGGGAGGCAGCATGAGGACTTCTGGGGGCTCGTGTTCTCTTTCTTGTTCTTGGTGTATTCATTTTGTAAAGAATCCACTGCACTGTGCGTTTGTGACTTATGTACTTTTCTGTATTTGAGTTCTACTTCAATGAACAGATTAAAAGTCATTTTAATGGTTAAAAACCCAACATCTATTCAGCGGCACCTGGGTGGCTCAGTGGATTAAGCCGCTGCCTTCGGCTCAGGTCATGATCCCAGGGTCCTGGGATTGAGCCCCACATCGGGCTCTCTGCTTGGCAGGGAGCCTGCTTCCTCCTCTCTCTCTCTCTGCCTGCCTCTCTGCCTACTTGTGATCTCTATCTGTCAAATAAATAAATAAAATCTTTTAAAAAAAGAAAAAACCCAACATCTATTCATACGCTACCTATAAGAGACTCACATCAGATGTAAGGACACACACAGGCTGAAAATGAAGGGATGGAGTAATGCAAATGGAAATCAAAAGAAAGCTCGGGTAGCTATACCTATATCAGAAAAAAGTAGATTTTCCCAGTGCCTAGGTGGCTCAGTCAGTTAAGCATCTGCCTTTGGCTCAGGTCCCAGGTGTCCTGGGATCCAGCCCTATGTCAGGTTCCCTGTTCAGTGAGAAGTCTGTTTTCCCACTCTCCCCCTGCCCCGTCCCCTCCCACTTGTGCTCTCTCTCAAATAAATAAGTAAATAAATAGATATTTTTAAAAAATAAAAAACGGACTTTAAAGCACACTAATGAGCAACAAAGAAGAGCACGACGTAATGATAAAGGAGTCAATCTATAAAAGACTATGTTTGTAAATACTTATGCACCCAACATAAAGGCTCCTAAATATATAACACAAATATTAACAGACTTAAAGGGAGAAATAGTAAAGCAAGAATAGTAGAGATATTTAATACCAAACTTTAATCAATGACTAGATCATCCAGACAGAAAATCAAATAAGGAAACATCAGTCTTAGATGAAAATTAGACCAGAAGGATTTAACAGATCTATATGAAACATTCCATCTGAAAGCAGCAAAATACACATTCTTCACATATCTTTTCTGACCACAGTGGTACAAAGCTAGCAATCAATCACAAAATGAAACCAGAAAATCCACAAATGCTACTGAATAACCTCACAGTCAGTGAAGAAATCAACAACTTGAGACAAATGAAAACGGAAAGACAACATACCAAAATTTATAGGGTGCAGCAAAAGCAGTTCATTGCAAGATATGCCTGCCTCAAGAAACAAGAAACATCTCAGACAACCTAACTCTACACCTCAAGGAACTAGAAAAAGAACAAACAAACTTAGTAGAACTTAGTAGAAGGAAGGAAAGTACAAAGATCAGTGCAGAGATCAATGAAATAGACTAAAAAGACAATAGAAAAGATCAATGAAACTGAGAACTGGATATTTGAAAAGATAAATTTGACCAACCTTTAGCTAGACTCCCCCAAGAAAAAGAGAGAGGGCTCAAGTAAATGAAATCAGAAATAGGAAGAGTTAAGATGGCCAAGGATTGAGGGGACCTAAGCTTGTCTTTTCCCTCAAACATACCTAGATAGTTATCAAATCGTTCTGAACACCCGAGAAACCAATCTGAAAGAATAAAACCTGCAAGTCTACCGTTAGAAAAGCAACCACATTCTGGAAGGTAGCGGTGCAGAGCTGAACTGGGGGAGATGGAGCTGTGGATACAGAAGCACGGAGGGGCCTGCTTATGGAGGCTACGGGGAAGTGCAACACACAAAAGCAGAACTTTTAGATGTCTACTACAGTGGGGCCCAAGCCTGGCTTAAAGGTACTCAGCTGGCGAAGTGGGGCAGAATCTCAGGTGTGACAGCACGGTCTCGGGATCCCCAGGGTTGCAAGAACGGGTGATGCCTAAGTGCCACACTGTCTCCAGGCACAGGTGCAGGGAAGCCACTGAGAGCAGTGGATCTAGGAGGGGCTTTCTCTTCTGTTTTGCCATAAAGTATGAACCACTGCACAGTCATGTGACCACTTTTTCTGGGACTCCCCAGCAAATGGCAAAAGCACACCAAGATACGCTCTACCCCCGGAGGAACAGCAGGGGTCCTCACCAGGAGAGTCCCTCAAATTTGCGTTTTTGAAAGTCGTGTGCCTGAGATTTAAAAAAGTTCAGACAAGGCAGGGTGAATGCAGGGTTCTGATGGAAACCAGGGACACAGAGTGATTGGCTGCTCTTCTGTGAGGGCTCACTGAAGAGTGGAGGGGGTGCGTTTTCAGCTCCAAGGCTAAAGGACAGGCACAGCCATATTCATCCCACCCACCCATGCTGAAAGCCTTCAGTGAGCAAAACACTGCCACCTAGTAGAAACTGGAGCCATGTACACCAAGGCCTGGCTCTCTGTGCCCTGGCGGCACATTTCTACTAGGGCAAGTCCACCTGAGAATCCGCTCAGCGGGCCCCAGCCCCAGAAGACCAGCACAAACAACTAGCTCGACCAAGTTTGCTGATCATAGAGTGCTGCAAAGCTTCAGCTCTAGAGGAAATAGGATCTAGCTTCCCTTTTACCTTTTTTTTTTTCATTTTTTTCTTATTCAATTTTTCTTATTTTTCATTAATCTTATTTAATTTTTACATATAGTTTATTTTTTATTTTCATTTTATTCTTTTATGTTGGGACCTAGATTCTTTTTTTTTAAGATTTTATTTATTCTGGAGAGAGAGAATGCAAGCGAGGGGAGGGGCAGAGAGAGAGGATTTCAAGCAGGCTCCATGCTGCACATGGAGCCTGATACAGGGCTCAGTCCCACAACCCTGAGATCATGACCTGAGCCAAAATCAAGAGTTGGATGCTTAACCGACTGAGCCACCCAGGTGCCCCTGGGATCTAGATTCTTTTAACAAGACCAAAATACACCCAGGATCCAGGGTTTTTTGTCTTGTGGTTTGTGGTTTTTTTCTTTCTTCTTTTCTTTTCTGGACAAAATGACATGACACAGAAATTCACCCCAAAAGAAATAACAGGAAGTAGAACTCAGTAGGAATCCCAGACAAACAAAAACTAAAGGAGATTTCCCACCAAACCAGCCCTGCAATAAATTTTAAGGAGAACTCTGAGTGGAGAAAAAAAGACCAAGAGCAACAAAGACTACAAAGGACCAGACAGCATCAAAAAGAAACACCAATTCTACAGGTAACACAATGGCACTAAATTCATATATTTCAACAATCACTCTGAATATAAATGGACAAATACTCCAATCAAAAGACATAGGGTATCAGAATGGATTAAAAAAAAACAAGATCCATCTATATGCTGCCTACAAGAGACTCATTTTAGACCTAAAAACACCTGAAGATTGAAATTGAGTGGATGGAGAGCCATCTGCCATGCTAATGGACATCCAAAGAAAGCCATACCTATATCCAGCAAACTAGATTTTATTGTTTACTGTTAATATTTATTTATTTGTTTATTTAGAGAGAGAGAGCACACAAAAGGGAAGGAGCAGAGGGGAACAGAGAGAAAGAACCCCAAACAGACTCCACATCAAGCACAGAGCAGGATACAGGGCTCAGTCCCATGACACTGAGATCACAACATGAGCCAAAATCAACAGTCAGATACTTAACCAACTAAGCCAGCCAGGTGCCCCGAGGCAAGCTAGACTTTATTTTTTTTTTAATATTTTATTTTTTTGACAGAGAGGTCACAAGGAGGCAGAGAGGGGGAAGCAGGCACCCTGCTGAGCAGAGAGTCCGATATGGGGCTCGATCCCAGGACTCTGAGATCATGACCTGAGCCGAAGGCAGAGGCTTAACCCACTGAGCCACCCAGGTGCCCCACAAGCTAGACTTTAAAACAGACTACAACAAGGGATGAAGAAGGGCATTATATCATAATTATGGGGTCTATTTACCAAGAAGACCTAACAATTGTAAATATTTATGCCCCCAACTGGGACCTCCCAAATATATAAATCAACTAATTTTAAACAAAGAAACTCATTGATAATAATAAAATAATAGGGAACTTTAACACCCCACATACAGCAATGGACAGATCATCTAAGCATAAAATCCACAAGGAAACAATGACTTTGAATGACACACTGGACCAGATTGACTTAACAAATATATCAACAACATTCCATTCTAAAGCAGCAGAATACACATTCTTTTCAAGGGCACAGGGGACACTTTCCAGAATAGATCATATACTGGGTCACAAATCAGCCATCAACAAAGTACAAAAATACTGAGATCATAACATGCATATTTTCAGACCACAACATTATGAAACTTAAAGTCAACCACAAGAAAAAATTTGGAAAGACCACAAAAGCATGGAGGTTAAGAACATCCTACTAAAGAATGAAGGGGTCAACCAGAAAATTTTAAAAAATAAAAATAAAAAAATACATGGAAACGAATGAAAATGAAAATACATTTGTCTAAACCTTTGGGATACAGCAAAGGCAGTCCTAAGAGGGAAGTATATAGCAATACAGGCCTACCTCAAGAAGCAATGAAAGTCTCACACAACCTAACCTAACACCTAAAGGAGCTAGAAGAGGAGCAGCAAAGAAAGCCTAAAGCCAGCAGAAGCAGGGAAATAATAAAGATTAGAGCAGAAATAAATGATATAAAAACAACAATATAAACCAGGAGAATGGATTAATGAAACGAAGAGCTGGTTCTTTCAAAGAATTAATAAAATTGATAAGTTTTGTTTAACCAGAGTTATCAAAAAGAAAACAGAAAGGACCCAAATAGATTAAATCATGAATGAAAGAGGAGATATTATTACCAACACTACAGAAATACAAACAATTATAAGGAAATATTATGAAAAACTATATGCTAACAAACTGGGCAATCTGGAAGAAATGGACAAATTCCTAGAAACCTATAAAAATGCCAAATTTGAAACTGGAAGAAACAGAAAAATTTGATCATACCCATAGCCAGCAAAGAAATCCAATCAGTAATCAAAAATCTCCCAACAAACAAAATTCCAGGGCCAGTTGGATTCCCAGGGGAATACTACCAGCCATTTAAAGAAGAGTTAATACCTATTCTCAAACCATTCCAAAAAATAGAAATAGAAGGAGTACTTGGAAACTCATTCTATGAAGTCAGCATTACCTTGATTCTAAAACCAGACAAAGACCCCACTAAAGGGGAGAATTACAGGCCAATAACCCAGATGATTATGGATGCAAAAATTCTCAATAAAACACTAGCAAATCAAATTCAACAGTACATTAAAAGAATCATTCACCATAATCAAGTGGGATTTATTCCTAGGCTGCAAGGGAGTTTCAATATTCATAAATCGATCAATGTGGTATACCACATGGATAAAAGAAAGGATAAAAACCATATAATCCTGTCAATAGCTTCAGAAAAAGCATTTGACAAAATACAGCATCCTCTCATGATAAAAATCCTCAACAAAGTACTGATAGAAGGAACATACCTCATCATAATAAAGACCGTATATGAAAATCCCAGAGTTAATATCATCCACAGTGGAGAAAAACTGAAAGCCTTTCCCCTGTGGTCGGGAACAAGAAAAGAATGTCCACTTTCACCATTACCATTTAATGTACTGGAAGTCTTAGCCTCAGCAATCAGACAACAAAAAGAAATACAAGGCATCCAATTCAGCAAGGAAGAAGTCAAACTTACACTATTTGCAAATGACACAATACTCTGTAGAAAACCTGAAAGACTCCACACAAAAAAATCACTAGAACTAAAGCATGAATTCAACAAAGTTGCAGGATATAAAATCAATGTGCAGAGATATGGTGCATTTCTATCCACCAATAATGAAGCAGCAGAAAAGCAGAAAGGGAAACCAAGGAATTGATCCCATTTGCAATTTCACCAAAAACAATAAGATACCTAGGAATAAGCCTAACCAAAGAAGTTTACCTGTGCTCTGAAAACTATAAAACTCTTACGGAAGAAATTGAAGAGGACACAAAGAAATGGAAAAGCATTCCATGCTCATGGATGAGAAGAGCAAATATTGCTAAAATGTCTATGCTGCTCAGAGCAACCTACACGTTCAATGCAATCCTTGTCTAAGGACCACCAGCACTTTTCACAGAGCTACAACAAGCAATCCTAAAATTTGTGCGGAACCAGAAAAGACCCTGAATTGCCAACGCAATTCTGAAAAAGAAAAGCAAAGCTGGAGGCCTCACAATTCTGGACTTCAAGCTCTATTACAAAGCTGTGATGACCAAGACAGCATGGTACTGGCACAAAAACAGACACATAGATCCGTGGAACAGAGTACAAAACCCAGAAATGGACCCACAAATATATGACCAACTAATCTTCAACAAAGCAGGAAAGAATGTCCAATGGAAAACAGACCATCTCTCCAACAAGTGGCGTTGGGAAAACTGGACAGCGACATAAGAATGTCCAGCGACTGGACAGAAGAATGAAGCTGGACTGCTTTCTTACACCACACACAGAAATAAAATCAAAATGGACGGAAGACCTAAATGTGAGACAGAAATCCATCAGAATCCTCGAGGAGAACACAGGCAACAGCCTCCTTGATATTGGCCGCAGCAGCTTCTTACTAGACACGTCTCCCAAGGCAAGGGAAACAAAACCAAAAATAAACTGTTAGGATTTCATCAAGATCAAAAGCTTCTGCACAGCAAAAGAAACCATCAGCACAACTAAAAGGCAGCCTATCCGGTGGGAGAAGTTATTTGCAAATGACGTATCTGATAAAGGGTTAGTATCCAAAATCTATAAAGAATTTATCAAACTCAACACCCAAAAAACAAATAACCCTGTTAAAACAACAACAACAAAGGGCAGAAAAGATGAGTAGACATTTTCCCAAAAGAGACATATAGAGGGCCAAGGGACCATGAAAGATGTTAAATGTCAGTCATCATTAGGGAAATCAAATCAAAACCACAATGAGACCTCCTCACACCTGTCAGGCTGGCTACAATTAACAACACAAGAAACGACAGGTGTTGGCGAGGATGCGGAGAAAGGGGACCCCTCTTACACTGGTGGTAGGAATGCAAGCCGGTGCGGCCACCGTGGAGAACAGTGTGGAGGGTCCTCATGAAGTTAAACAGAGCTACCCTCGACCCAGCAATTGCACTCCTGGGTATTTATCCAAAGGATACAAAAGTGCAGATTTGAAAGGGTACATGCATTGTGATGTTTATAATAGCATTCTCAACAATATCAAATGATGGAGAGAACCCAGTTGTCCTTATCTGGATATCAACTGATGAATGGATAAGAAGATGTGGTACACACACACACACACACACACACACACACACACACACACAAATATTACTCGGGCATCAGAAAATGAAATCTTGCCATTTGCAGCAACGTGGATGGAACTAAAGTGTACTGTGCTAAATGAAGTAAGTCAGATTCAGCCATAGCAACTTCTTGAAGACACGTCTCTACTCTAAGGCCAAGGGGGAAAAAAGCAAAAATGAACTACTGGGACTTCATCAAGATAAAAAGCTTCTGCATGATCATATGGTCTCACTTATTTGTGGAGCATAACAAAGAACATGGAGGACATGGGGAGATGGAGAGGAGTGGGAGTTGAGGGAAACTGGAAGGGGAGATGAACCATGAGAGACTATGGACTCTGAAAAACAACCAGAGGGTTTTGAAGGGGTGGCGGGGGGGGTAGGTTGAGGAACCAGGTGGTGGGTAATAGGGAGGGCATGTACTGCATGGAGCACTGGGTGTGATGCCAAAACAATGAACACTGTTATGCTGTAAATAAACAAATAAACGAATAAAAAAAATAAAATAAAACATAAAAAAAAGAACTTACCAAACTCAACACCCCAAAAATAAATAATCCAGTCAAGAAATGGGCAGAAGACTAAAACAGACACTTCCCCAAAGAAGACATACAGACGCATGAAAAGATACTCAATATCAGTCATCATCAGGGAAATACAAATCAAAATCACAATGAGATACCACCTTACACCAGTTAGAATGGCTAAAATTAACAAGACAGGGAACAACAAATGTTGGTTAGGAGGTAGAGAAAGGGGAATCCTCTTACCCTGTTGGTGGGAATGTAAGTGGTACAGCCACTCTGGAGTACAGTATGGAGGTTCCTCAAGAAGTTAAAAATAGAGCTACCCTATGACCCAACAATTGCACTACTGGGTATTTACCTCAAAGATACTGATGTAATGAAAAGAAGGGGCACCTGCACCCCAATGTTCATAGCAGCAATGCCCACAACAGCCAAACTATAGAAGGAGCTGAGATGTCCTTCAACAGATGAATGGACAGAGAAGCTGTGGTTCATATATATAATGGAATATTACTCAACCATCAGAAAGGATGAATATTTACCATTTACATAGAACTGGTTGGAACCAGAGGGTATTATGCTAAATGAAATAAGTCAATCAGAGAAAGACAATTATCATAGGGTTTCTCTCATATGTGGAATATAAGAAATAGTGTAGAGGATCATAAGAGAAGGGAGGGGAACATGAATGGTAAGAAATCAGAGAGGGAGAAAAACTATGAGAGACTCTTGACTCCAGGAAACAAACTGAGAGTTGTGGAAAGGAAGGTGGGGGGTGGGGATGGGGTAACTGGAGATGGGCATTAAGGAGGGTGCATGTGATGAGCACTGGGTGTTACACACAACTAATGAATCATTGAATACCACATACCACATCAAAAACTAATGATGTACTACGTGCTAGCTAATTGAATTTAAATTAAAAAATGAAAAAAAAAGTCAGAGAAAGGCAAACACCGTATGATCTCCCTCACTCATATGTGGAATTTAAGACAAAACAGATGAATATAAGGGAAGGGGGGAAAGAAAAAAAAAAGGAGAGAGGGAAACAAGCCATAAGAGATTCTTAAAGATAGAGAACAAACAGGATTGCTGGAGGTAGGTGGGTGAGGGATGGGCTAGATGGAGGATGGGTATTAAAGAAGGTTCTTGTTGTGATGAGCATAAGGTGTTGTATGTAAGTGATAAATCACTGCATTTTACTCCAAAAACCAGTATTTCACTGTATATTAAATAAATTTAAATTTAAAAAAGAAAAAAACATGTTAAAACTGGTATCACAGAAATACAAAGGATCAAGAGAGATTACTATGAGCAATTATAGGCCAACAAATTGGACAACCTAGAAGAATGGATAAATTCTGAGAAATATACAACATTTCAAGACTGAATCAAGAAGAAATAAAAATAAAATCTGATTAGTCCAATTACTAGTAAGGAGTTTGAACTAGTAATCAAAAACCTCCCAGCAATGAGCCAGCAATTGCACTACTAGATATTTACCCAAAAGATACAAACATAGTGATCTGAAGGGCACCTGCCCCCCAATGTTTATAGCAGCAATGTCCACAACAGCCAAACTATGGAAAGACAAAGATGTGGTTCATATACATATGATGGAATTTTACTCAGCCATCAAAAAAAAAAAAAAAAAGAAAAGAAAAAAAGAAACCTTGCCATTTGCAATGATGTGAATGGAACTAGAGGGTATTACACTAAGCAAAATAAGTCAATCAGAGAAAGACAATTATATTATTTCACTCATATGTGGAGTTTTAGAAACAAAACAAAGGATTATCAGGAATGTGAGGGGAAAATAATATAAGACTAAATCAGAGAGGGAGATAATCATAAGAGACTCTTAACTACAGGAAACAAACTGAGGGTTGCTGGAGGGAAGGAGAGAAGGGAGATGGGGTAACTGAGTGATGGACATTAAGGAGGGCACCTGATATAATGAGCACTGGGTGCTATATACAATGGATGAATCATTAAACTGAACCTCTGAAACTAATAATACATTATATGTTAATTAATTGAATTTAAACTAAATTAAATTTTTTTAAAGCCTCCCAACAAACAAAAGTCCAGGACCAGATGGCTTCATTGGTGAATTTTACCAAGCATTAAAAAAGCTAATACCTTAGCTTTTAGAAATTTAGAAATTCTTCTAAAAAGTAGAACACACTTGCAAATTCATTTTACAAGGGCAGAATTATCTTGATGCCAAAACCAGACAAGGACACAACAAGGAAATTACAAGCCAATATCACTGATGAACATAGATGAAAATTTCCTCAACAAAATATTAGCATGGGGTGCCTAGGTGGCTCAGTGGGGTAAAGCCTCTGCCTTTGGCTCAGGTCATGATTCCAGGGTCCTGGGATCAAGCCCCACATTGGGCTCTCTGCTCAGCAGGGAGCCTGCTTCCTCCTCTCTGCCTGCCTCTCTGCCTACTTGTGATCTCTGTCAAATAAATAAAATCTTTAAAAAATATATTAGCAGACTGAATTCAACAACAATACATTAAAAGCAAGTGAGATTTATTCTCGGGATGAATATTTCAACATCTACCAATCAACCAATATGATACATATATATATATATATATATATATATATATATACATATATATATGTATATACATATATGTATATGTATATATATATATATATATATAGCTTTTAACATCGATTTATGATTAAAAATGGCCAACAATGTGGGTATAAAGGGAATGTAATTCAGCACTTTTTAAAAAGCCATATATGACAAGCCTACAACTAACACCATACTCAATAATGAAAAGCTGAAAGCTTTTTTTCTAACATCAGGAAGAGGATGGGATTCCCAGTCTCACCACTTTTATTGAAAAATAGAATTGGAAGTCCTAGCCACAGCAATAAGGCAAGAAAAATTAAAGGTATCCAAATAAGAAATAAAAAATTAAAGCTAGTGATGATGAACATTTTTTCATGTGTCTGATAGCCATTTGTATGTCTTCATTGGAAAAGTGTCTGTTCATATCTTCTGCCCATTTTTTGATATGATTATCTGTTTTGTGTGTGTTGAGTTTGAGGAGTTCTTTATAGATCCTGGATATCAACCTTTTGTCTGTACTGTCATTTTCAAATATCTTCTCCCATTCTGTGAGTTGCCTCTTTGTTTTGTTGAGTGTTTCCTTTGCTGTGCAGAAGCTTTTGATCTTGAAGAAGTCCCAAAAGTTTATTTTCACTTTTGTTTCCTTTGCTTTTGGAGACATATCTTGGACTTGGAAGGGGAGGTGAACCATGAGAGACTATGGACTCTGAAAAACAACCTGAGGGTCTAGAAGAGGCGGGGGCTAGGAGGTTGGGGGAACAAGGTGGTGGGTATTAGGGTACGTGTTGCATGGAGCACTGGGTGTGGTGCAAAAACAATGAACACTGTTATGCTGAAAAGAAATAAAAAAAAAATTAAAGCTGTCACTATTTGCAGATGACATTGTATTATATATAGAAAACCCTAAAAACTACACACACACACACACACACACACACTCACACACACTCACACACAGAAACTGTTAGGATAAATGAATTCAGTAAATATACAGAAATCTGGTGCATTTCTATACACTAATAACTAACTAGCAGAGAGATTAGGAAAACAATCCCATTTATACTTGCAACAAAAAGAATTTAAAAACCTAGGAATAAACTTGGGCAAAAAGGTGAAATACCTATATACTGAAAACTGTAAGACTGATGAAAGAAATTGAAGAAGACACAGATAAATAAATAAATAGATATTCCATGCTCATTGATGGGAAGAATTAATATTGTTGAAATGTCCATACCACCTAAAGCAATCTACAGATTCAACTCAATTCCTACAAAAATTCCAATGGCATTTTTCACAGAAATGGAACAAACAACCCTAAAATTTGTGGAATCACAAAAGATCCCAAATAGCCAAAACAATCTTGAGAAAGAACAAAGCTGAAAGCATCACACTCCCTGACTTCAAACTAGATTACAAAGCTCTAGTAAACCAAATTGTATGGTATTGGTATAAGCATAGACACATGGGTCAATTAACCAGAGTAGAGAGCCAAAAATAAACGCACACATATATGGTCAACTAATTTATGACAAAAGAGACAAGAATATACACTATGTAAAAGACACTGTCTTCAATAAATAGGCGATAATAGCTGGACAGCCATATGCAAAAGAATGAAACTAGACTACTATCTAATACCATATACAAAAATTAATTCCAAATGATAAGCTCTTTGACATCAGTGTTGTGATGAGTTTTTAGATCTGGCTCCAAAAGAAAAGGCAACAAAAACAAATGGGGCTACATCAAACTAAAAAGCTTCTGCAGTGCAAAAGAAACCATCAATAAAAATGAAAAGGCAACTTACTGACTGGGAGCATATGTTTGCAAATCATACATCTGACAAGGGACTGATAACTGGAATATATAAAGAACACACACAACACAATGGGAAAAAATCTGATTTTAAAATGGGCAGAGGATCTGAATAGACACAGAGATGGCCAACAGGTATTTGAAAAAGTGCTCAACATCAACATCACTAGGAAAATGCAAATCAAAACCATAATATCGCCTCACACCTGTTAGAATGACTATTATCAGGAAGAAAAGAGAAAACAAGTGTTGGTAAGAATGTGGAGAGAAGGGAACACTCATGCACTGTAAGAGGGAAGATAAGTTGGTGCAGCCACTATGGTAAACAGTATGGAGGTTCCTCAAAAAGTTAGAAATATAACTACCATATGTGCCACATTCCACTTCTGGGTATTTACCCAAAGAAAGTGAAAACATTCATTCAGAAAGATATACGCACTCCCATGTGCATTGCAGCATCATTTTCAGTAGCCAAGATATGGAAACAACCTAAGTGTCCATTGATGGATAAATGAATAAAGAAAACATGGTATACCCTATCAAAATACCAACAGCATTTTTCACAGAACCAGAACAAATAATCCTAAAATTTGTGTGGAACCTCGATAGACTCTGAATAAGCAAAGCAATCTTTAAAAAGAAGAACAAAACCAGAGGTATCACAATCCCAGATATCAAAAGACTACAAAGCTGTAGCAATCAGAACAGAATGGTATTGGTACAAAAATAGACACATAGATCCATGGAAGAGAACAGAGAGCCCAGAAATAAACCCATATTTATATGGTTAATTAATCTTCAACAAAGAAGAACATGCAATGGGAAAAAGCCTCTTCAAGAAATGGTGTTGGGAAAACTGGACAGCCACATGCAGAAGAATGAAACTGGATTACAAAGCTCTACTTACACCTCACACAAAAATAAACTTAAATGGATTAAGACCTAAATGTGAGACCTGAATATCTCTAAGAACTATAAGATCTATAGATCTGATCTATGAAAATCTGTAAGAGAACAATGGCCGTAATTTCTCTGACATTGGCCATAGCAACATTTTTCTACATATGTCTCCGAAGGCAAGGGAAATAAAATCAAGAATAAATAAACTTTTGGGACTACACAGAAATAAAAAGCTTCTGCACAGCAAAGGAAACAACCAACAAAACTAAAAGACAACCTACTGAATAAGAGAAGATACTTGAAAATGACATAATTAAGAAAGGGTTAGTATCCAAAATTTATAAAGAACTGGTACAACTCAATACACAGTAAACAAATAATGCAACTTAAAAATAAGAAGACATGAGCAGACATTTTCCAAAGAAGACAAACAGATGGCCAAGAAACACATGAAAAGAAGCTCAACATCACTCATCATCAGGGAAATGCAGGTCAAAACCACAATGAGATATCACCCCATATCTGGCAGAATGGCTAAAATAAAAAAACAAAAGAAACATCATGGTGAGTATGTGGAAAAAAGGGAACCCTCATGCACTGTTGGTGGGAATGCAAACTGGTAATAGCCACTGTGGAAAACAGTATGGAGGTTCCTCAAAATATTAAAAAATAGAATCACCATACACTCCAGTAATTTCACTACTGGCTATTTACCCAAGAATATGAAATTAGAAAAGATATGTGCACCCATATGTTTATTGCAGCATTCTTTACGATAGCCAAATTATGGAAGCAGCCCAAGTGTCCACTGATAGGTGAATGAAGAAAGGTGCTCTATATACACAACAGAATATTAGTCAACAATAAAAAAAGAATGAAATCTTGCCATTTGCAACAACACGGATGAGCCTAGAGAGTATACTGCTAGGTGAAATAGCCAGAGGAAGACAAACACCATATGATTTCACTCATATGTGGAATTTAAGAAACAAAACAAAGAAAAAAAGAAACCAAAAAACAGATTCTTTAGGATAGAGAACAAACTGATGGTCACCAGAGGAGAGATGGGTGGGGCATGGGTGAAGGGATGAAGAGTACGTTTATTACAAGGAGCATTGAGTGACACACGAAATTGTTGGATCTCTAGGTTGACACCTGAGTACCACTGTACGTTAACTCTACTAGAGTTAAAGTAAAGGGAGAGAGAGAATATGGAAAAAGAAAAAATATGTGATACACACACAATGGAATATTATTCAGCCGTTCGCAACAACACGGATGGATCTTGTGAGCGTTAAAAAAGTCAGACGTGGAAATACAAATACTGCATGACTTCACTTACATGTGGAATTAAAAACAAAAACAAAACCAAGCTCATCGATACAGAGAACAGACTGGTGGCTGCCAGGGGGGAAATGAGTAAAGGGGGAGAAAAGGTACAAAGTTCCAGTATAACATAATTATAATTTATAATGATAAAATAATCCCAGTTATAACTGTCATTGTGATGTAGTGTACAGCATAGTGACTATAGTCAATAATACCTTACTGCATATGTTAAAGTTGCTAAGTGTAGATCATAAAAAAGTTCTCATCACAAGAAGAAAAAGTTGTGACTATGTATGGTGACAGATGTCAACTAGATTTATTGTGGTGATCATTTCACAATATATACAAATATTAAATCATTATGTTGGGCACCTGAAATTCCTGTTGTATGTCCATTATGCCCTCAGTTTAAAAAAATAAATAGTGGGACACCTGGGTGGCTCAGTTGGTGAGGCGTCTGCCTTCAACTCAGGTCATGACGCCAGGGTCTGGGATCGAGCCCCACATCAAGCTCTCTGCTCAACAGGGAGCCTGCTTCTCCCTCTCCCTCTGCCTGCTGCTCCCCCTGCTTGTACGTTCTTTCTGCCAAATAAGTAAATAAATAATCTTTTAAAAAAATAGATGATAGATAGATAGATAGATAATGAGAATCCTGGCTCCCTGGATTTTTTTTTCCCACTAATTAACAAAATCTCCTATGAGAACAACAACAAAAAAAAAATCTGGAAGTTGATACATTATCATGTAACCCTTGACCCCACTCCTGCTTTGCTAGTTGCCCTGATAAAGTCCTTTACAATAAAAACACCTGTTGAGAACCACTCCCAGCAATTAGTTGTCTTTACTTTTCCTCACCGTGGAACAGTGCCGCAGTCTTCCTTGACATTCATGTCCTTGACACTTCTGAAGGCAACAGGTCAGTTACTTTGTAATTTGGTTTTGTTGGAGAAAACCTCACAGCTAGTTTTGGGTAACTAGTTTTGGGTTACTCCTCGGCAGGAGTAACCGCAGAAGCAATGCTGTGCTCTTCAAACATCCTAACAGTCGGCACCCACTTCTATTTGTGCCGTCACAGATGACGTCCACTCCCTCCGGCCACTTCACCACACTGGTATCCTCCAGGCTTCCCCACTGGGAAATGTTTCTTTCCTTCTTTGTTGAGTATTTTTTAAGGAGCTGAGTATTTTGTATTTTTGAGACTATGAAAATACTTCATTCTTCATCAAATTTTCAGGGAATTTGTTTATATCAGTATGGACTCCTATTTTATTCAATGAATTATAACCCTTTGTTGTCATTATTCTGATGTCAGAATGTTCCAGATTTGGCTATTGGGATTCTCTTCAAGCTTGTGTATCTGTTTTACATTTCTGCATTATTCTTGAAGCACATTCTTGCTTTCTGGTTTAATTAGGTGTTTCATGTTTATCTTATACTTTTCCTGCCTCAGACCTGAAATCAGCCTTTTTTCTTTTTTCAAGGAATTCTGACTCCTTCTCTGGAGAATGGTGCTTAGAAGCCAGGATCTGGGCCTTAGGTGTGCTTACTGCTATGGGGGCCATTGCTCTGAGGCCTCCCAGGGACAGAACTGGGGGTTACATGCACGTGTGTGCAACGACAGACTGTGTACATGTACGCGCACAGCGAAGGGAGCTCCCAGGGCCCCTCCGCACGCAGGTGACTCCAGGTTCAACAGCCCACCTCAGGCCACCACCACCCCATTCTGCCACATGGCCACTCTGCTGATTTGCCCCTCCGTGCCCGCTCACCCAGTTCAGGTTTTCCCACATGTAGACCCCTTCTCACCCCACCTGCACCAGCAATGACGATTCTCAGATCCTGCCTGCCCCTCAACATGGACTCCTCTCTTGCCCTGCTCGAGGAGCTGCAGCCCCTGCTTCCCCTACCCATGGCTGAGTTCTGCCACAGCTTAGGACTGTGAGGGAAGGAAAGGAGAACAGGAAGGCTGTTTGCAGTTCTAGGTACATGCATATTGCTATTATCAAATGTATTTACTTACCAAATCACAGCAAAAATCCCTCAATTTGTCAGACTCTAATCCCACATCCTGAGGTCAACTTCTGTGCCACTGAGCTCCCCAGTGAGCCTTCCACACAGCCCTTCCCCAAAGCCATTGCACATTGCCCCTCACCGGAGGCAGAGCACTCCTTACCTCTCTGTTGTCCTCTCCTCCTCTGTGAAGCCTTGTCTCCCATTCCCATTTCAGTCTTCTCCCTTCTCACTCCTGCAGTAGAGACAGAGCACAGCATTATGGCTCAGGGTCAAGAGCTCTAGGAGGGAGCAAGCCCCATTTCATTCATGTTTTGTCCCCAGCAGCTGACAGGGACATGCATAATAGGACCGAATGGATATGGATGGGGAATACATCGGGGACAGTGGCAACATTTCAGCAGAGAGGCAGGAGAGATTGTGGCTCACAAGCCCATATGGCGGGATGGACGGCAGCCAGCAGACAGCCTCATTCAGAGTTGCTAGTTGTGGTGCTGCGTGGCTTTTCCTCAACAATTATTAAACATGTGTCTAGACAGAAACAAATGCTCTCTTCTGGCCCCTCCCCGGTCCCAGTCTCATCTCCAGCTGGGAGCCAGTGGGGACGGGGGCAGGTCATGGGGTGTCTCCACCTCCCTGACCTCGAGTTACTGTGTGTGATGGTTGGCGGGGGGTGGGGGGGTCTACACTGCAGCCTTTTCCGTTTGGTGAATGTAAGCAGTGAGGGAGAGAGTTTCAAGAACATTTGCATGAGGCTGGCAGGTGGAAGGCCTTGATCCTATGTCATACCTCTTTTCATTAGTTCCTTAAACTCAAGTTCCAAAGGCAATGGAAACACTGGATTGTGTATACTTGAATTTTACTGTTGGGGTTATCGGCAACCAACCAGATGACCTGATTTCTTTGATTCTTGAAATTCAAGCTTTAAAGCTACTGCATCATCGAGCAGCACCTTACTTCAACGACGACACTCCACGAACAATGGTTTGACATGTGTGATCGTTACGTACATAGGACTGGACTTACGACCGGACTCAATCACTTTTTTCAACAGGCGACGGTGTCAGACGGCCACCAATATTTTTAGAAAACAAGGTAAATGCACATTAATTTCAGAAAGTTCATAAAACATGAAAAGATACAAGAAGAATATCACTCCTAGTCTCACCAGCAAGGGGTGGCCGGGGCTGTACCGATTCATTCACTGATGATATTTTTACTTCATGGTTGAGCCAGATTGAGACCTCTGACATCCAGTGTTAATTAAAAGCAAATTAGTTCACTTTATATACCCGTGTTTGTGGCAGCACAATTCACAGTAGCTACTTCACGGAAGTAGCCTAAATTTCCAACAGTGGACGAATAGATAAACAAATACAGTAACACACACAACAGAATATTCTTCAGCCTTGGAAAGGAAATCCTGACACCTGCTACAACATGGATGAGCCGGAGGACAAAACGTAAATGAAACAAGCCAGTCACGAGCAAATCCTGTACAATTCCACTTATTGAGGTTCTTAGAGAATCATGATCATAGAGACGGTAGACGGTGACTGCTGGGGGCTGTGGGAGGGGAATGGGGCATCGGTGTTTGATGAGGACAGAGTCTCAGTTTGGGAAAATAAAAAATTTCTGGAGATAGATGGGGACAGCTGCTTAACAGTGTGAATGTATTTAATATCACTGAACTATACATTTTAAAATAGTTAAGATGGTAGATTTTTTTAAGAAGACTTTATTTATTTATTTGACACAGAGAGATCACAAGTAGGCAGAGAGGCAGGCAGAGAGAGGGGCAGGGAAGCAGGCTCCCCACTGAGCAGAGAGCCCGATGGGGGACTCGATCCCAGGACCCTGGGATCATGACTCGAGCTGAAGGCAGAGGCTCAACCCACTAAGCCACCCAGATGCCCCAAGACAGTAGATTTTATATGTATTCTACCACAATAATAAAATGAGGAGGATGGAGGAACTAAGACGGCATATTAGTAAGGACCCTAGGCTTGCCTCTTCCCCAAACACAGCTAGATAAATATCAAATCATTCTGAATATCCGAGAAATCAATCTGAGGACTGACACAACAAGCTGTGCAGCTAGAGGGAGAGAAGAGGTCACATCACGGAAGGTAGTTGTGGAAATGTGATTTGGGGGAGGAAAGGATCATGGGTGCTGTGGATGGGAGGGAGCACTGGCCATTGAGAGACTGGGGAGGGGACAGGAGGAGAGTGCAGGAGGGAGAGAGAGAGAGAAAGAGAGCTTGGAGGGAGGATTACAGAGGGGATCACACAAGGAACACAATTTCTTAAAGCCATTGATGGGAAAATGAGAAGAGCTGATTTTTATGAGTTTTTACAGCCAGTGGGGCTCAAAGACTGGAGTTTTAGAGGTCTGCAGGAATGGCTGATGTGGAGCCCTGAGAACTGCAGTGCTCCTGCGGAGAAGGACACACAGCCCAGGGCATATGGCACCATCTGAAGAACCCTGGGATACACTGGGACAGAGATGGTTTCCCTTCCTGGAATGCATCAGGAGAGGTGGGATTGCCTCTCTGGGGACAAAAGACCCATTATCCTCCCCAACCCTCAGCATAGGTGCAGACACCTACTACTGAAGGCAGCTAACCTGGAAACTGGCTCTTTGCTATACTTTACTCCAAAACCCATGCCCCTATGCTTTGCTGCAGTTGCCCTTCTGGGACAACGCTGCATCAGTCCCAGCACAGCAAGACCCTCCCGCAGAGGACCAGTGTGGATCTCCAGCATGCCATTTCCCTAAAGTCTGGAGTTTTAAAATTCAACCGACTGGCCTGAGATAGAACACATGTGTACTGGACTGCCCAGTGGTCAGACAGCCCAGACACAGATAAGGTGTAGGCAGGGATCTGAGAGATATTGGGACACACGAGGGGAGATTGTTCGCTCTTCTGAGAGGGATTCCTGGACAGTGGCAGGCATGATCTCCCCTCTCTAGGAGGAGGGAGGAGGCTGGCACCATTTCTTTCCCCTACCCCCCAACATAAGCTAACTTCAGTAGGTAGCACAGCACAAAGGTGGATGCCTAAAGCACCTACACCAAGCCCCACGCCCCTGTGCTCTGCTGGTGTTGCTTTTCTGAGCAAGTGTGCCTGAGAACCAGAGTAGTGGGCCCCTCCCTCAGAAGACCAGCACAACCACCACCACCACCCCTCACCCCACACACCATGTCTGCTGATCATACAGTTCTGCAAAGCTTCAGCTCTAGTGGAAATAGCATCATGTCTCTTGTAACAAGCAGACCAGAGCACACCTAGTTAGAACTCACCACATGCTGCCCAAGGTCTAAAAATTCCCCACTGGAGACAAAGAGAAACTGCAGAAGACTGACCGGAGGGGAAGAGAAGCCAAAACATAGCAGCAGAGTGCACACAACATATATCAGGGACACTTCCTGAGGCACCAGGCCCTGAATAGTATATGACCTCTTTTTATAGAGCCATTACTCTCAGGAGCAGGAAACATAACAGGCTTTCCTAACATAGAGAAGAAGGCAGAGACCTAGACAAAGTGCCAAGATGGAGGAATTCATCCCAAAAGAAAGAACAAGAAAAGGTCACAGTGAGGATTCTATCAAAACAGATATAAGTAAAATGCCTGATCCAGAATTTAAAACAATAATCATAAGGATACTGGCTCTGCTTGAGTAAGCATAGAAGACACCAGGGGGTCCCTTACTGCAAAGATAAAAGACCGAAAAACTAGTCAGGCTGAAATTTTAAAAATGCTATAACTGAGATGAAAAATGACTGGACGTAATGACCATGAGAATGGAAGGACAGAGGAATGAATAAGTGATACAGAAGACAAAATTATGGAAAATAATATTGCTGAAAAGAAGAGGTAAAGAAAAGTATTGGACCACAAGGGCAGACTTAGGGAACTCAGCGTTTATATCATAGGAGTCCACAAGAAGAAGAGAGGGAAAAGAGGGCAGAAAGTTTGTTTGAGGAAATAATAGCTGAAAACTTCCCTAAGGGAAGGAAACAGACATCCAACTCCAAGAGGCACAGACATCCCCACTCAAAATCAGCAAAAGCAGGCCAACACCAATACATAACATAGTTAAATTTACAAAATATAAAGAAAAAATCCTAAGAGCAGCAAGACAAAAGAAGTTCTTAACTTAGGAAGACAAAAAAGGTTAGTGGCAGTTTTCCATAGAAACTGGGCAGACTGGAAGCAAGTGGCATGATATTCAATATGCAGCCAAGAATACTTTATCCAGCAAGGCTGTGATTCAGAAGAGAAGGGGAGATAAAGAGTTTCCTGGACAAACAAAAACTAAAGGAGTTTGTGACCACTAAGCCAGCCCTGCAAGAAATGTTAAAAGGGACTCTTTAAGTGGAAGGGAGACACCAAAAGCAACAAAGACTAGAAAAAAGAGAAAATCTCCAGAAACAATGGCAAAACAAGACATAAAATGGCACTAAATTTGTATCTATCAATAATCACTCTGAATGTAAATGGACTAAATGTTCCAATCAAAAGCCTAGTGTGTCAGAATGGATAGAAAAAAAAAATAAGATCCATCTATATATAGCCTACAAGAAACTCATTTTAGACCTAAAGACACCTGCAGATTAAAAGTGAAGGGATGGGAGTGCTTGGGTGGCTCAGTTAAGTATCTGCCTTCAGCTTGAATCATGATGCACAGGTCAAGCCCTGTGCCATGCTCCCTGCTCAGTGGGGAGTCTGCTTCTCCCTCTCCCTCTTTCTGCTGCTCGCCCTGCTTGTGCTCTCTCTCTGTGTCAAATAAAATCCTTAAAAATAAAAATAAAAAAAAATGAAAGTGAAGGGATAGAGAGCCATCTATCATAGTAACAAACATCAAAAGAAAGTTGGAGTAGCAATGCTATCTCAAACAAACTGCGTTTTAAAACAAAGTCTGTAACACAAGATGAAGAAGGGCATTATATCATAATTAAGGGGTCTACCAGACAAGAAGATGTAACATTGTAAATATGTATGCCCCCAACATGGGGGCATATATATAAATCAATTAATAATAAACATAAAGAGCGCCTAGCTGGCTCAGTCAGTTAAGGGTCTGACTCTTGGTTTTGGCTCAGGTTATGATCTCAGGGTCATGGGATCGAGCCCCACATCAGGCTCTACACTCTGCATGAAGTCTGCTTGCCCCTCTCCCCGCTTGCTCATTCTCTCTCTCTCTCTCTCTCTCTTTCTGTCTCTCTCACTAAAATAAATAAAATATTTTTTAAAAAACAAATAATCTCATTGATAATAATACAAAAATAGTAGGGGACTTTAACACCCCATATACAGCAATGGACAGATCATCTAAGCAGAAAAATCAACAATGATTTTGAATGACATACTGGACCAGATTGACTTAACAAATATATTAACAACATTCCATCCTAAAGCAGCAGAATAATCATCCTTTTCAAGTGCACATGGAACATTCTCCAGAATAGATCACATATTAGTTCACAAATCAAGCCTCAGTAAGTATAAATACATTGAGATCATACCTTGCATATTTTTAGATCACACACTGTGAAATTTGAGGTCAACTAGAAGAAAGAATTTGGAAAAACCACAAATACGTGGATTAAAGAACATCCTACTAAAGAATGAATGGGTCAACCAGGAAATTAAAGAAGAAATTTTAAAAATATATGGAAACAAATGAAAATGAAAACACATTGGTCCCAAACCTTTCAGATGCATAAAAGCAGTCATAAGGAGGAGTAACAGCAATACAGACCTACCTCAAGAAGTAAGAAAAGTCTCAAACACACAATCTAAATTTACACCTAAAGGAGTTAGAAAAAGAATAGCAAATAAAGCCTAAAGCCAGTAGAAAAGGAGAAATAATAAAGATTAGAGCAGAAATAAATGATATAGAATAAACAAAAAACCCCAGAACTGATTAACAAAACTAAGAGATGATTCTTTCAAAGAAATAATAAAATTCAAAAACCCCTAACCAGAATTATCAAAAAGAAAGGGAAAGGACTCAAATAGATGAAATCATGAGTTAAAGAGGAGAGATCACAACAAACACCACAGAAATACAAAGAATTATAAGGGAATATTATGAAAAATTACATGTCAGCACAGTGGTTAGTCTGGAAGAAATGGATAAATTCTTAGAAATCTATAAACTACCCAATTTGAAACAGGAAGAAATGGAAAGCATAAATGGACTGAAAGGCAGCAAAGAAGTTAAATCAAAACTCTCACAACAAACAAAACAACAGGGCCAGCTGTATTCCCAGGGAAATTCTGTCTGACATTTAAAGAAAAATTAACACCTACTCTTCTCAAAGTATTCAAAAAAAAAAAAAAATAGAAGTGTAAGAACTTCCAAATTCATTCTACAAGGCCAACATTACCTTGACTCCAAAACCAAAGATCCCACTAAGAAAGAGAACTATCAGCCAACATCCCTGTTGAACACGGATGCAAAAATTCTCAGCCACGTACTAATGAACTAAATCCAGCTGTGCACTGAGTCATCCCCCTTCAAGTGGGATCTATGCCTGGGCTGCAAGGGAGTTTCAATATTCGCACATCAATGAACATGGTACACCACACGGATAAAAGAAAGGAAGCATATGACCCTTTGAAGAGATGAAGGAAAAGCATTTGACAAAGTAAAGCATCCATCATGATAAACACCCTCAAGAAAGTAGGGATAGAGAGAACATACCTCAACATCATAAAGGCCATATGTGAAGGACCCACAGCTAATATTATCATCATTGGGGAAAAAACTAAGAGCTTTTCCTCTACAGTCAGGAACAAGACAGGGATGTTCACTCTCACCACTATTGTTCAACATAGTACTAGAAGTCGTAGCCTCAGAAATCAGACAACAAAAAGAAATACAAGGCATCCAATTCAGCAAGGAAGAAGTCAAACTTACACTATTTGCAAATGACACGATACTCTGTAGAAAACCTGAAAGACTCCACAAAAAAAAATCACTAGAACTAAAGCATGAATTCAACAAAGTTGCAGGATATAAAATCAATGTGCAGAGATATGGTGCATTTCTATCCACCAATAATGAAGCAGCAGAAAAGCAGAAAGGGAAACCAAGGAATTGATCCCATTTGCAATTTCACCAAAAACAATAAGATACCTAGGAATAAGCCTAACCAAAGAAGTTTACCTGTGCTCTGAAAACTATAAAACTCTTACGGAAGAAATTGAAGAGGACACAAAGAAATGGAAAAGCATTCCATGCTCATGGATGAGAAGAGCAAATATTGCTAAAATGTCTATGCTGCTCAGAGCAACCTACACGTTCAATGCAATCCTTGTCTAAGGACCACCAGCACTTTTCACAGAGCTACAACAAGCAATCCTAAAATTTGTGCGGAACCAGAAAAGACCCTGAATTGCCAACGCAATTCTGAAAAAGAAAAGCAAAGCTGGAGGCCTCACAATTCTGGACTTCAAGCTCTATTACAAAGCTGTGATGACCAAGACAGCATGGTACTGGCACAAAAACAGACACATAGATCCGTGGAACAGAGTACAAAACCCAGAAATGGACCCACAAATATATGACCAACTAATCTTCAACAAAGCAGGAAAGAATGTCCAATGGAAAACAGACCATCTCTCCAACAAGTGGCGTTGGGAAAACTGGACAGCGACATAAGAATGTCCAGCGACTGGACAGAAGAATGAAGCTGGACTGCTTTCTTACACCACACACAGAAATAAAATCAAAATGGACGGAAGACCTAAATGTGAGACAGAAATCCATCAGAATCCTCGAGGAGAACACAGGCAACAGCCTCCTTGATATTGGCCGCAGCAGCTTCTTACTAGACACGTCTCCCAAGGCAAGGGAAACAAAACCAAAAATAAACTTAGGATTTCATCAAGATCAAAAGCTTCTGCACAGCAAAAGAAACCATCAGCACAACTAAAAGGCAGCCTATCCGGTGGGAGAAGTTATTTGCAAATGACGTATCTGATAAAGGGTTAGTATCCAAAATCTATAAAGAATTTATCAAACTCAACACCCAAAAAACAAATAACCCTGTTAAAACAACAACAACAAAGGGCAGAAAAGATGAGTAGACATTTTCCCAAAAGAGACATATAGAGGGCCAAGGGACCATGAAAGATGTTAAATGCCAGTCATCATTAGGGAAATCAAATCAAAACCACAATGAGACCTCCTCACACCTGTCAGGCTGGCTACAATTAACAACACCAGAAACGACAGGTGCTGGTGGTGGGAATCGCTACAATTAACAACACCAGAAACCACAGGTGCTGGTGGTGGGAATCGCTACAATTAACAACACCAGAAACGACAGGTGCTGGTGGTGGGAATCGCTACAATTAACAACACCAGAAACCACAGGTGCTGGTGGTGGGAATCTTACCCTGGTGGTGGGAATGCGAGCTGGTGCGGCCACCGTGGAGAACAGCGTGGAGGGTCCTCACGAAGCTAGAGCCACCCTCGCCCCCGCAGTTGCACTCCTGGGTACTTACCCGGAGGGCACGGAAGTGCGGATTTGAAGGGCACCTGCACCCAATGCTTACGGCGGCCGCGTCCGTAAGAGCCCGACCGAGAGCCCGGGTGTGCGCGGCTGATGCACCGCAGAGAAGGTGCGGGGCCCCCACAGCCGAGGACGGCGCAGCCCGCAGCGACGCGGCCGGAGCTCGAGGGTGTTCTGCTCCACGACCGGGTCAGAGGACGAGCCGCGGCTTCACTCGGTGGAGACTGAGACGAACAGACGCACCCGCGGCAGCTGCGGAGGCCAGGCAGACCCCGAACGACTCCTGGGACAGACCCGCACCGAGGGCTGCAGAGCGGGTGGGCGTCGGGCCGCCCGGAGGCGCTTGTGGCGAGCCCAGGGGTCGTGGGGCGGTGACGCGCCGCGAATTGTGCTCAAAGTACGCGGACGCCGGAGTTTCAACGGAAACTGGAGATCAGTTTCCCCGCGGCCCTGCGACCCCGACCCGACCCGACCCGACCCCGTGCATCCGCGGGGCGTCGGTGGGTCTGCGCTCGAGGCCCGAGGGTCCCGGACGGCTGCCCCCGCCGCACCGCTGTCCCCACACGTGCCAGGCTGGGCCTTCGCTGACCCGAGCGCGGCCCGGAGCGCGTCGGCGAGGGGCTGGGGCGGCGCAGGGACCTGGACGCGGATTCGGGCCCCAGGGGAGCCGCGCGGACGGGACCGGCCCCGCGTCACCCGCCCCGCAGCACCGCAGGGTCGCGGGACGGAGGCGCCCTGGGGCTCGGTGCCCCGCGGAGATGCGCGTCGTCCGACACGGCGGGCCGGACCGCGCGCAGCGCAGACGCGGGTGGACGTGGGGCCGGACCGCAGGCCAACAGCCGGGGGTGCGCGGCTTCCGGACCCCGAGCGCCTCGTGCTCTGCCGGGCCGCGGGCGCACGGGGACCCCGTCCTCCCCCGGCCGCCGCGGTGTGAAGCCGCAGGCCCGACCCGGGTCGGGGTCCGCTCCCGGCGCCGCCGCGGTCCTGCTCGCTGAGGCCGTCGTCCAGGCCCGGGGCGCCGGCGGCTGGAGGGCAGCTCCCTCGTTTCAGGGCCCGGAGGCGGCCCCGCGCTCACCCGCAGCCTGGGCGAGGGAGCGGGACCCGCCCGCAGGGTGACCGGCCTCTGCCGGCGACAGCCCGGCCCTCCGGGTCCCGCAGCAAAGCCACGGAGCCCCGCGCCCGTCGCTCGTTTGTGCGAACAAAGGCCCCGCTGGCTCGGACCGCGGGTGCGGGGCGCACGGACCGCACCGGCCGCACCCGGACGCCGACTCCAGGGACGGTCCTGCTCCCGGTCCACGCGGTCCCCGGGGTGGGCGTCCCCCCGCCGCCCGGTCGCCGGGGCCCAGCTCAGGCTATGATGCCGGCGCTCCGGAGGCGGCCGCGGGAGACACTGGGGAGGCTGTGCCCGTCCACACCCGCACGGGGCCCTGGTCCAGGCCGCCCGCACGCAGCACGGCAGGCCACGGAGCACAGAGAGGCTCGTGATACGCTCTAAAATGGACACGTGATGGGGCGCCTGGGTGGCTCAGTGGGGTAAAGCCTCTGCCTTCAGCTCTGGTCGTGGTCCCGGGTCCTGGGGTCCTGGGGTCGAGCCCCCAGTCAGGCTCTCTGCTGGGGGGGAGCCTGCTTCCTCCTCCCTCTGTGTCTGCCTCCCTGCCTACCTGTGATCTCTGTCAAATAAATAATGAATAAACTTAAAAAGATGAGCACGTGATGGAGAGCACCCCAGCCCGTGCTCCCCCGTCCCCCCAGGTCGCACCATGGCAGTAATGGAGGGACAAGAAGCCAACCAAGGCCAACCTGTGGTCACTCGGTTAAGCAACTTCTGTCAACGTAAAGACATAAGCGTTCCGTGTTCCCAGTTTTGCTATTCGAATTATCAAGCTAGTCACCGACGCTCTTCTCTCTAGTCATTACAAGCTTTTCCACAATTCTGTTCACAAGCTAATCGCACCACTTCAGTGAACCCCGAAGTATTGTTTATTACTGACCAAAGCTTTAGACGTTAGTCTTGAAGCTCTTCTGGACAGAGGCGACCCGTGTGTGGCTCGGCAGACGCGGCCGCGGTCCCGTCTCCAGCGCTGCTGCGGTTTAAACACTAAGACGTGGTCGTGAATTTGAATCCCAAGCTGTATGGAATGCAAGCTGCCTCCATATCCACATCCCAACTGAATTTGCAAGGTGAGGAAAAATCTACTTTCTTCCCATCTCAGGCTACCAGCACCTGGCCAGAAACCACGTGTTAGAATTCAAATCTCTAGGATCCTCCAAGTGGATGGGTTGAGTCACTATAAGCTTTCGGTCCAGCATTAATGACTGATTCTCGCGTACTTTAGAAGCCCACGTCATGCAGTAATGAAGACCGCGTTCAGCCAAACGTACTAGTCAGAGTGACTTATTCTGGCCCCGTTCTTTCCGATCCCGGCGTTGCAGCGGCAGCCGGTCTTGTAACTGGAAGCGTACCTTCCCCTGACCCACGGGAATGAAGCGGACAACGGAGAAGCGGGGCGCCCCATGTTCCGAAAGAGCCCGTGGGAAACCCACGAGGAGTGTTCAGCAGCCAAAGCCCTTCATCTTGCCTTACTGGGCCTCAGGCCGCCCTTTGCTTCTTTCTTAGCATCTTTCTCCTCCCAGACATGTCATCTAAGTCCACATAAGCCTTGAGAGGCAGACACGTGTATACAGGGTAGACCCAGGGAAATTTGGTGCACATTTGCTTTAGGAAGAAAGAGATGCGATGTTACGCCTACAGTGAAATATTTATAAAACACTGTAATGTTGCTGATGATCTCAGAGGACGCCCAGAGTTTTGATGAGAAACCACCACTGGAGGAATGGAACATTATCAAATTAAGGGTAACAGCTTAACTTTTTAAATGCATACTAAAATTTATTTATTTTTTAGAAGACTTTCTCTTCTCTCGTTCTCTCACAGCCGAGCGCAAAGGTGGAGCAGCAGCAGAGGGAGAGGGACAGACACAGAGCTGAGCGCAGAGCCCGGCTCTGGGCTTGATCTCACCACCCTGAGCTGGTGACCTATCCGAAACCAAGAGTCCAACACTTCGTCACCTGAGCTGCCCGGGGCCCCCCTAAATACTAAATCTTGAAGGAGGAAAACCAACCGTCTGCCCCTCTTCCTGCACACTGTCACCATCACAGGCAAACGGACCTGGTCAGTGAGGGGGTGCAGAGAGGAGCAAGGAGAGAAATCTCCTTGATTTTTATGATTTTCCTAAGACTTTTATGCTAATCAAGTAGTTTGAGTCATGCAACGCAACCCGATAACCTGGACTGAGGCAGACTCGATGTTAGAGAACAAGACGACTGTTACGGGGCCGCCTGGCTGGCTTGAGGGGAGAGCATGTGACTCTTGACCTTGGCATCCTGAGTTTAAGCTCCACGTTGGGCATGGAGCCTGTTTTTAAAAAAACAAACCCACAAACATGGTTATGGAGAATATGCCATGTTCCCAATTCTTTGTATCTGCCTGTCTAGTCTATTATATTTTGTATATAATATATAATTCTTTTAAGACTTTATTTGAGGGAGAGAGTACACACAAGCAGGGGGAGGGGCATCGCAAGCAGACGGCATAGAGTGCAGAGCCAGACGCGGGCCCCACCCCACCGCCCAGACCCTGATCTGAGCTGAAATCCGGAGCTGGACGCACAACTGACTGAGCGCCCCCAGGGGCCCCGTGTCTAGACTTTGTGTGCGGCCCCTGGCAGTCCTGTGGGAAAGCAAGTCACAGACTAATTCCTGCTTACGCAGGTCGCTGCAAGCAAGCAGCTTGCTAATGAACTGTTTAGGAGGTGACAAAGACCGATTTTCTGTTCCTAGTGCACGGAAAATAACTACGATCGTACTGAGCCCATTTCTTGTGAAACACAGAAGGAATCACTGTCCCATCCCTTGCCATATTGTAAATGGAAAATCCAATGTACGGGACAAGAACTTGGCATCCGTTCTCACATACAAGATGGTTAAAAAGTTCATTTTCAGAACTTCTTAAATATGGAGAAATTAGGGGATATTGTTTAAATTATACGAAGTCCCTCAGACATTATGGTAAGTATTTTGATCCAGTTCTAAATGTACATTTAAGGATTTCTTTCTAAGTGGAATCAAACAGATTGGAACTTAGACACATGGTAATGTCCCAAGATCATTAAACTTTTATTACCAAATAGGTCTCACACTGAATTAACCAAGTTTTTCATTTGAGTTTTTAAAATATTGAATTGACTCATTTAACATTTCGGTAACACTAAATCTATTCTTAGTATCTCCGACTTTATCTCTAGGCATCAGATCAGTCGGCGCAGACTGTATGCAGACACCAGAACAGTGGGACGAGGCTAGGAGACGGCGGGAGCGCGTGCCGGCGTGTGACTCCTGCTTCCTGCTACCTCTGAGTCAGAACCTTCCGGGATGAAACGGCCACGACCATCACATGCAAATAAAAATGAAGTCCACAGTGAAATGGACTGAGCCCGGAGACGGAACCCTCGAGCCGCTGTAGGAGCAACATCAGTTCATATGAGGTTCTTCATTTTCTTTAAGATTTGGTCTATTTATTTGACAGAGAGAGTGAGGGTGAGAACACAAGCAGGGGGAGTGGCAGAGGGAGAAGCAGGCTCCCCGCCAAGCAGAAAGCCCGATGTGGGGCTCGATCTCTGGACCCTGAGACCATGACCTGAGCTGAAGGCAGACGCTTCACCAACGGAGGCACCCAGGCACCCAACGTTCTCAGTTTTCTAAGTCACTACAAGAGCACCTTGGAACTGAGTGTCGCTGAAAGACCTTTGTGGTGGGTGCAACGTTGTGTCGTGTGACCAGAGTGGGGTGGCCTGTCCCAGGCTGGGACTGACCAGGGGCTCCTCCTGTAGGGCCGAGACTCCCGCACCCATCAGCAGGCTCCCGCTGCATCAGCTACCTTGACACAACATCTTCACTCCACTCAGCCATCTGGAAGCACCTGTAAATCCGAGACAGAGTGTCTTATTTGAGAGAGCGTGTGCAGTGTGTGCGGGAAGCAGGAGCAGAGGGAGTCCGACCGGCGCTGGATCCCCAAACCCTGGGATCGTGACCTGAGCCGAAGGCAGGCACCCAACCCACTGAGCCCCCCAGGCGCCCCAAAGTCAGTTTTCAAAAGTAACCAGAAATTAGCTTCCCTCCAAAGTGCGTAATTCCCTTCAAATGCTCTCTTCTGAATATCCCATTTTCAGAAGTCCTCTTCCACAAACAGCCAACTGTAGGTGTCTCCTGCCCTTTTTAGGACCGAAGACACTTTGCTCATAGCAAGAAGACCCTAAACCAAATCTGCTTGGAAGCTCTCTCCCGCGTCCACGGACACCGTGTGGGGGATCACACTAACGCACGTGTGTGGGTGCTGGGAGCGTGGGCGTTCCTGCTTGTTTTCCGAAGCTTTTCTCTGAGCCGCTATTTCACAGACCGTGTAGGAGATTCCATGTCTTCAATCTCCATTTTTGAAAGCTGCTTTGAAGGAGGTTGGGGAAGCAAAATCAGACTTCTGTAAACTGGCAAACTTTTTTCTGGATTTTATAGCTCAACTAACAATATTCTCTTTTGAGATAGAACTACAAACCTATACGGAAAAGTTGTCTTAAGAAAAACTGAGCCATTAAAACCTTACTATTCATTGCTATTAGCCATTCAATTTTCTCCAGCTTACTTGTAGGTAAACGGTAAATTATTTAACATTGTATCAAACTTCCCAGATCATGGATTGTAAGCTGTAAACAACCAGTTTCTGAAAAGACATATTCATTCATGACAACGGATTCTGAATTTGTATTTGAACGGAAGACCACACAATCTTAATTTGTAGTAAATATGCTTATATGCTTGCTGAAGTTTGGTTTATAATTTAAATTTTAATAAAATTTTAAATTTTTCTTGGACAAACTTCCCTCCTGAAGAGGACTCCGTGTATTTTTATTTAAAAATAAACATAAAGCTCACGATTTTGAGTGGGACAAAGAGCAGTCAGGGGAACGCCTTCTTTAAAGGCTGTGAAAAGCTCCCCTGAGCTACTACTTAGCACCGTAGATCATCTGAGTGAACGAATGACTGGTGTCGTGTTTGCTCTCAGTATGACAGTACGGTGGACACACAACATGTTTTTAGTCTGATGTTGGTCAGTTTCCTAAGGTCTTTCTACTTTACCAGGATGCCCTCTAGATCTCGGTACACGAAGAGTCAGGCCTGCGTCTGGAGAGAGGAGGCAGAGTGTGAGGCCACGTGGCACTGTCGTTAGGGACGAGTCACCCCGGGGAGTAAGCCGGCCTTCAGGGAGGGGACCAGCTTGTCCAAGCTTGCCGGGACGGGAAGTCCAGAGCGAACTGGGCCAGCTGGTCCCTCCCCCGACCCCATTTCTCGGCTGTGAGATGCAGACGAAGCAAGAGCCAAGTGTCCCCTCCCAGCACGGCGGCGGCCCTTCCACCTTCCTGGCTCCCTCCCTCCGCGTGGCCCCCATACGCACCCGTCCCCGTGGAAGATGCAGGGGTGCCGTGAGGACCAGCCGTTAGGGTGCAGAGTGTCCTCCAGCAGAGCCCAGCACAGTGGCGCTCTCGTTGGTGCTATTCTTCAAGTGCTCAGCCCATTTCCTAGTGACAGCAACAGCTGACAGATGTCTAGAAACGTAGCTTAAAAACTAGAATAAAAACCAGGTAGGAGTTTGAGGCCTCATTTCTCCTCTCTTCCTTAGAGTTCTGTGTCGCTTTGGTTAGTGGGCGATTAAGAAACCCAGACCCCGCAGCAGTCGCCAGGCCAAAGGGGCTGTTGGGGGAGGGCGTAGAGCGGGTGGTGGTGTCCTGCGGCCGCATGCGCCCGGGAGTTCGCTGCGGCCGATCGAGCGCTCACCTGCCAGGGCCTCGCCTGGGCTGCTGCCTCTGCGAGCAAGACGAGGCGAAGACGAGGCGAAGACGAGGGGAAGACGAGGCGAAGGACCCGCTGCGGCCCAGCATCTCCAGAAGCCGCACCCCAGAACTTCATAAAGAACAAGAGCCACGTGGACTTCTGCAAGGAGACTGAAGTAACCTGAATTTGAGGAAAGGGTGACGCACCCAACACCAATGAGGCCAGCATGTTCCTGATGTGGAACGTTCTAGAAGAGCTCTGGAAAACCATCGCTGCCCAGAACTGCGAGTCCAGTGTGGCCATACAGCAGCTATGCAGGGTCTCTGTTTCCGGGGTTATCTGGTGGCGTGTGGACAACGTCTTCTGGCTCCCCACTGGCTTTCCGGGACCAGACTGGCTTCTTCACGGCTCATCTCTGCTCGGTCTCCGTGACGGAGGCGAAGGGAGAGCCGGCGTCCATGCTACGGGCCAGCTCATCCTCTGCGACAGCACCATGCGGGGACAGCAGCCAGCACCGGCCCTGGGCGCGGCCCTGGGCTTCTGCCTGCCCAGGATGTCGGGTCCAGCCCTGCGTGCTCCCAGCACGGTGCTGCCTGCCCTCAGAGGTGCGCCCTGGGGCCGGTGTCACAGAAGCAGCTAAAGGCAGCCCCTCCCCACAACCCTGTGGCCATCGCCCTGCCTTCTGCGCCCTGGGCTGCCGAGCCGCAGTGCTCTGGGCCTCCTCCAGCGTCCCGCTCCGTTCCAGCCCATGCCTCTGCCCTTCGCAGGCCATCAACCTGCAGCTTTTGGACCAGAACATTCGTGAGCCTTCAGGTAAGGCTGAGACCCAAGACGTTGGGTCCAGATCCCTCAGCTGTGTGAGAAGCTGCCATTCTGCGATTACGGGAAACCGACCGACGGGCCCCCCGAGGGGGTCTGACCAGGAGGCAGAGTCCCTGGTGGAGGCGGCAGGCTGATGGGGGGGCGGGGGGACCGATCAAAGGAGCGTCAACCAGCGAAGCGACTGCACGACACCCAGCACACGGACAATACCCGGCGCAGCCCCGACACAGGCAAGCTCGTGGCCACCCAACACCCGCCTCGACCGCTGGAGGCCAACATTACAGAAGCATCAAGAATCTCTAGCCACGTCTCTTGTGGGGACAGAGGTGACTCACTGGCCCTTCTGGGTTATGCTTTCACAGTGACAATGTTTTTAGCAAATAAATGTGGTGTCTATTTCCACATTCAGATTACTCTTGAGTCACAGTCACGTACCTGTTCAAAGAATTAAACGGTTCTGTTTGCAGTGGTATAACAAATTTTAATTCAAAATAGACACTCTGAAACAATAGGTTAAAAAAAAATAAACTTCAACAAGCTCTTTTTGGATTTACGACAGAGCACACCAACAATCACAGACCAGTTTCACAACTGCCTCAAAAATGCATATTATAGCAATTACATGCAAGTATTCTATGTTTTAAAATCCATATGGTAACATCACCTTATTTCCCAGAGACTGTCACACCCTCTGAGTGTGCTGGAGGGGTGCCTCTGCCGGGTGTGACCAGCAATAGGACTTAAGGTCTAAACTGGCTGGTCTCAACTGCTGGTTCTGGTGCTCTGAGTTATTCTGTGTGGGGGGAAGGAAAAACCCCAGAGGTTTAACTGCACAAAGGACAGCAACACCGTGGAGATCCTTAACGATGCCACATCCCATCAAGCCAGACCACTGGGCTACAGGAAGGCCCATTTCTCCAGAACAAACGTGTTTACCTCTAGGCGACGGTTCCGAGATTTAATACACCAACACGGAGACAGCTCTCCCTCTGCTCATTTCGCTCTGTCCCCTGAAAACCTGCGTCTACATCTCAGTTAGTAACCACACTCAGGGGTAAAAATTTGATTCCTGAGTAACACGGTCCTTCCCTTCACTGGTTTTATCAACTTTCCGGTTAGGAGGAGTTTGTGTGTGTGTTCAGCTTTTATGCTAAAGGCACTAAAAATTTATTGTCTTACTTTTGAATGGAAAAATGACTTACCACCGTATAAAAAGGGGGAGAAGTCTACACCAAAAAGCATTTCTGCACCCACCAAATTGCTTTATTTGTAAAATTACTCTTATGAGCTAAATAGCGGGTTTCAGATTCGGCACAATCTTAACAAAGAAAAACATTTGGTTTTCTAGGATTCATTACAAAACAACAGCTGCTAGGACAACCCTGAAGAAACGTAAATCAAAATCATCACCTAGGAAGCTAGTACCTTGCGAAGAAGCAACCAGTGTAAGTGAGTGCGTCCGCAGGGAACCATACGCATCAGCGGGTGTGAACTCGCTTCTCAGCACGGACGCTCACCACTGGCCGCCACGCGTGAAGCTCACTGAGGGAGCTCAACACAGTTACTCAAGTTCCTTCAACGAAGACACAGACACAGATTTCCGCTTTCATCCTACCGTACTGACACTACCGGGAAACAAGACGTGCATGAAAGATCCAAGGATTTAATTTACATGACGGGGAAGAACTGAAAATACTTGTTACAAAATCAAACCGCAGGAAACAATACATCTGAAAGAACTACTGGCTTCTCTTACGTAGACGTCTTCTGAGCACCTGAAATAATCTGCAGAGCAGCATAAGGACCACTGAAGTTGATTCGTTTGACATACAGTGAAGAAAATAATGTTTTAAATCTCAACTGAGAAAAACCACTATTATCTAGTACTTTAGATTGCCTAATTTGTTTTTTTACAGGTTTTGTGGCTCACACTCAAAGTTCAACCTGTGTTTAACATTTTTAAGTTCAGACATATCAAAGCCTAAAAGTACAGAAGGCTTGTGATTTTTTATTGCTTTCATGCAAATATATCTTCTTTTTCCAAAAAATGAAGCCACATCGATTTTCCACACCCACAAGAGTGAAGAAAGAAGTTCGATTTCCTTTTTACTAGGATATGGTCTCTTGTGGAAATAGTCTCTAAGAAACTGCTTTTTTTCTTCATATGAACGGTCCTCGTACTTCTTCGGGTTTAAAGCTAAAATCTGAAGCGCATCTTCACTAGCGAGCGGCCCCTCTGTCCTCCCCTCACTCCTCTGTCTCTTCAAAGGCACCACACTCGCCACCTTCTCGGGAGCCGGGGCCGCGTCGCTGCTGATGACGAGAGGTCGCTCCTCCGCCTCCCTCTGGTCTTCTGCCCCGGAGTGGCCGTCGGGCAGCTTTCTCTTCACGGAGAAGCTGGAGTCCTGGACCACCTCGCCGTTGACCAAGAGCACTTCGCTGTTCTCGATGAAGCTGGGCTGGACCCGCAGGTCCGAGCTGCTGTCCTTTGGGGCGCTCCGGCAGCGCAGCAGGTGGATGGCGATGGCGGCCAGGGTCATGTTGCCGGTGTAGACCCCGCAGCAGTGGATGCACTTGAACGCTGGAGATTTCAGGATGGTGTGGACTGTCGGTGTGATGTGGTGCCTCTCCTTCAAGTGCAACTCATATGCCTCAGTCGTCACCAAGGTGCCAAAGCAAAAGGGACAAGTCAGTGCTTGTTTGCCGGGGCTCCCGGAGGCGGCCTCCATCTGGGGCCTCACTTTTATGTACACGGGCACGAGGGACTTGGAGTGTATCCCAGCCAGCACAGCCAAGTAGACTTCCCGCTCCCCAAGCTCTTCCTTTGGCAATATGGAAATGAAGTCAAGATGGGGGAAGGTCAGGTTGCCGTTAGCGTCGAGATCCAACTGGAAACCCTTGTTACTATAATCCACAGGTAGCTGCTGCTTCCCTCGGTGCACAGTCCGACTGTGTTCGGAAAGGCCTTTGATGTCATGGAAAGTGCACGGACAGAATAAGCAGCCCAGGCCGTGCATTAGCAAGTGATGGATGAGCTCTTCCTCGGACACCAAGCACTTACAAGAGAGACACCGGACTGTCTTCTCTCTCATCCACTTTAAAAATGGGGCACACGCGGCCAGTTTTTCGGGCTCCAGTTTCTCGGCAGCCTTGGACTCGATGTGCTTGTGAGCCACCTGCATGTGAACCTGGTAGACGTTGGAAGGGAAGAGCTCATTGCAAACCGGACAGGTTTTCCACTGCTTCGCCTGTTTGAGTGCCTGGTTCGCTTCTGCCGCCGCCGGAGAGGCCTGAACGAACATATTCTGGGTGGCGTTGACCACCACCGGAGGAGACGGCATGCTGGCCATGGAGCTGGCCATCTGGGCCGCCGTGCCCGACTGCAGAAGCTGGATGGGCACCTGGGGCGGGGGGACAGTGGCCACACCTCCCGGAGGCACCGGCAAAGTGACAGACACGGGAGCGAGCGTGTACGTGGGAATCCCATTCACCTGTTTCCCTGTAGGAATAAGCTGTCTGAGAATTGAGCCCGACGTGAGGAGCGTGGTGTTCTGAGAGGCGCCCGGCCTCAGTGGCTGATTCGCAGGCAGAATGCTGGTACTCACAGACTGGTTTAGCTGCAGGACCCCAGGTCGCACCGGCGGGCCCACAGGGAGCACACCCGACACGACCGGCTGACTGAGCTGAAGAACCCCGGAACTGACGCCCGGGCTCACAGGCAGAACAGCTGACGAGACTGTCTGGTTCGGAGAAAGGAGCCCCGGTGGGACCACCTGGCCTGCAGGCAGCACCCTCAGCGGGACCGTCTGGCCAGGAGGGAGAACCCGTGAGGGGACTGTCAGCCCCGTGGGGAGAACCCCCGAGGGGGCCGTCTGGCCAATGGGGAGAACCCCTGACTGGACCACCTGGCCAGCAGGAAGAACCCCAGAAGTGGCCGTCTGTCCCGAAGGGATCACTCCAGCAGGGGTCATCTGGCCTGCAGGAAGGACCCCCGATGGGACCGTCCGGCTCACGGAAATCACGCCAGGTGACACAGCCTGAAGAACCCCGGGGGTGACAGACGGATTGACAGGAAGGACGCCAGGCCCGGCAGGCCTGTTGACGGAAAGAACTCCAGGCCCAATAGGCTGGCTAAGGGGTAAGGCCCCAGGGCGGACGGTCTGGTTTATGGGGAGGACGCCGGTTCCAACAGGCTTATTTACAGGTCCTACCGGCTGACTCAAGGGCAAGACAGGGGGGTTTGCTGACCGCGTAAGCGGGACTCCACGAGAAAGAAAGACGGGCTGCGGGGCGGAGGGAGGCAGAGGACTGGAGACCAGAGTCACGTGGGACTGAGCCACGGCGGGCGGAGAATGGGCGAGGCTCGCAGAAGTGCCCGCGGCCACCGTCACTGGCGGGACCGGGCCCTGCACGGGCTGGACCACGGTCTGGCTCTGGCTGCTCTGAGGCAAGGTGAGACGGAAACAGGGGGATGTGGCCGCGAGGCCCGGAGCACTGCTGTTTGGCGGCACAGCCAAAGGGGCCACTGGTTTTGGAGCGATGTGCATTTGCTTCAAAAGTCCAGGCTTCTTAATATGTTCGGAAATCACGGATCGAAGCTTATTCTCCAAATCCCTGTGCGTGTCCGACGTCAAGATATGATACATTAAAGCGTCCTGGCTGCTGGCCTTGGCGCTGCATTTTTTACAGTAATACTTGTCCGACGGGGGCATCTTCTCGGCAGAAAGACTATCCTCAGCTTTCGGCTGCTCGCCCATTTCCTCAGGCCGCAGGCCGAAGTAGGAGCTAATTAAGTAGTGGAAGTGAGCGACCAGCACGTGCTTCTTCATGCTGTAGTACAAGGTGTTCGAAAAGTTACATTTCAAACATGTAAAACTTATCACATCACTCCTCGAAGACTTCGTTTCCCCTAAAATATTCACTGTGTAGTTCTGGACTTTCCGAACAGGGGCATGGAACATTCTGAAGTGCCGTCCCACGGTTTTGGGTTGAGACGAGAAGACGCAGTTCGGGCAGGGGATCACCAGCTCCTGGTCGATGTCGTCCTCGTGGCACCGATGCAAATGAGTCTTGAACGAGGCAAGCACTTTCGTGGAGTATTTACAGAGGCTGCAGCAGTACGGCTTCGTGCGGTATCTCTGTTAAAACAAAAGACAGTCAAGCAGACGTCAATAAAAAAGTCAGATCCTACACCCTCCAGAGGTCGAAGCCTAGGGTTCTTCTTCACTGACTGTGCTGGGTAACGCGACGCGACCACCCTCCGGGAAGAGTGCTTTTGTGAAACCAGGGCTCTTTCTTCAGGACCAGAGAAAACACTGCCTCTACGCTAACTCCTTGGTGTTGCCATCATGACCCCAAAACTCCCACAGATGACATGCCAATCTAGGAGCGTGTCTCTGTGCCAATAAAACCACAGACACAAATTCCAATTTCATGGAGTTTTCACATCACAAAACTATTCACTTCTTTCTTCTCGAGCATCTAAAAACGCACCAGCTATTCCCGGCTGCCGACCGTACACACAGGACCCGGCCCCCCGGGCCTGGCTCCGGACCCCTTCCACGCCATCTCCTGAGCCACAGTCTCATCATCCCAGTACAAGAAATTCACTCAGTTCTCTGGGAGAGAAAGTTCATTCCTCCCCTTCTCATCCCACTTCCCCTGGTTCCAGTGTTGTTTTCACTCCGAACTCTAAAACCTTTAGAATTCATCTGCAAACAACCTAACATGCCAACGGTTAAGCTGTCCTTACCTTCACGTCCCTCATTCCCAGAGAAGGTAAGAGCCAACCACGTGCAGGTGTCCAGTAAACCACGTGACGAATGGGAAGGGAACAGGGCTGTACCTAAGGCACCACGACAGTCCCGAGGGAGTTCCAGGCCAGAACACAGACCAACAATGCCGAAGTCCTCTCTAGGGCAACCGGGGAATTCCACAAGCTTGGGGTATGAGGACACACGTCCATACAAGAGCTGGCCAGCTAAGAAATGGGATGTTAAACAGCTAAACATTTGCAGGTTTGTGAAGGTTTGAGAGTCACAAAGTCTTTAGTCTCGAGTCTCCAGACCCTAGAGCTGGTGAACCACAGAATGCCTGGCTCTGGCTTCATGGAACAGAAAGGGAAGACCTGGGCCCACGAAACGCTTCACTTACGGTCCTGCCATCGGTGGTGGGAAAGACCTCCTGCAACACTGCTTCTTGCTACCACAGCGGCTCTCCCCTCCTTCCTAAGCCTGTGCTTCAAGTCCCCGCCACATGGAACTCGGCGGTTTCTGTCACTCTCTTCCCTATTCATGCAGGTTTCCCTCTGGCCACAAGTCAAGAAATCACCCGAACGTGTTCAAACAACATGGAATTACCGTTTCATTCCAGCATTTCTGATAGGGTCTAGAATAAACCGACGGTAATGGCTGATGCTAGACCACAAACTAGAAAAAAAAACCAATAACCCATCTTTCACTGTTTCTAAAAGACCTTTTTTTCCATATTTTTCCCATATTTTACTATCTCAGAAATCTGAATACACCTTACAACTAATACTTCAGTGTTACCAGAGTAACACAGCTTAAATGAAGTATCGCTTTAGCCTTATTAGAAGTTCGTTAGAAAATGGTGTTTCAGAACATGGTCAATAGTTCTGTAGTAATGTATGGTAACAGTCGGTGCTCACACTTACCATGGAGAGCACTGAGAAATGAAAGTTACTGAATCACAGTTGTGATTCACACCTGAAACTAATACAACACCGTATGTCAACCATACTTGAATTACGCATTTTTAAGGATTATTTATTATTTAAGTTGTCTCACCACCGAACGTGAGGCTCAAATTTACAACCAGAATGAAGAGCGGCAGGCCCCACCGACCCGGCCAGCCAGGCCCCCGTGACACATTCTTCTAAATGGTGTGTTTTACACTGAATGAACTACTACAGTAAAAAACCAGTCAATGAAAATTACACTCAATGAAAGAGCCAAGAGAAATTACTAACAGGTGTATGTTACTGTTAACATTGAACAGATCTTTGGGTTAGGGAAAGAGGTTTCAAATATGAAAACATAAACATGATCTACACAAGAAGAAAATCGATAAACTGGGCCTCATCTAAGAAAGCAAGCTTCTACTCTGTGAAAGACACTGTTTAAAAAATAAACAGACAAGCCACCAGCTAGGAGACAGTATTTGCAAACGTCACACCTAATACAGGACTCGTATCCAGAATACACGTAGGCACGTTCAAGTCTCAACACGAAAAAATAACCCAACTGTTAGCAAGTGCGCAAACGATCTGAAACTCTACCCAAGAGGGCCTCTAGAGGGCAAGTAAACAGGAAAAGATGCTCAACATCCTTAGTCACCAGGGAAGCTGACACCAGAGAAGGGGCCCTACACACCTACTAAAATGGAAACTAAGCGGGTGAACCTGTAAGCACCACAACCCAGCAGAGCCAAGTCCAGCCGGGCCCTGGAGGCGGAGTAACCGGCCTCCCTCATCACTGGGGGAAAAGCAAAAACGATAAAGCCGCTCTGGAAAACAGCTGGCAGCTTGTTACGAAGATAAATGTGTACTTATTTACCACAGGCCTTCCAGCACGTTCAAGCGCAGGCACTCACCGACGAGAACCGAAAGCCTGTATTCCCCTAGAAGTGCGCGGGGAACGCTCGGGGAGCGCGATCACTCAGGAGCGGGGCGATGCTGGCAACAGAGGAAGCGCGACGAGCACGGCCAGCGGTGGACCAGCAGGGCGAGGAGGACCGGGTGCTGCCAGGAATCCTGCCCCGGACACAGCGCCAGCCCCCGCCAATCTGTCCGGCTGCTTCCTCAGGTCCCACACTAACAGAGTTCCACAACCGAGGAGACCCTCAGCAGGTCTCTGGCCCCAGAACCCGAACTTCTAAAAATGTCTGTTCTTGGAGCCCGTGAGGACCTCGCCGCAGCAGCCGCCGCGCAGCAGCCTGAGGGCACGCCTCGGCGATCCCGGAGCAGAGAGGAAGTGAGGCACAGGCTCCGCCACAGCGGGCAGCAGGCAGCAGTGGTTCTCCTGAAGACAGCACCCTTTCAGCAAATCCGATCTCCACCATCTCAAACAGTTATCTAACACTTCATGCCTATGCCCTCTTCACCCCAGCAAAAACCACCTCCGTAAGCGAACTACCTGACCCGTACCCGTCTGCATCAGGCACTCAGAAAGCTTCACCTACTCCATAGCAGGTACTCAAAAGGTGTTTCTTGGTGAAAAGCTTATAATCATATATTATACTGCATTTACTTTATAGGATCTTCTGACAATTCCGAAGAGAAAAATCAGTGAGACATAAAAGATTCAAGAAGTCAAGGACTTCAAAGCAAGGCGTAACTGAGCAGCCACGTGCAGCCACGTGCTGAGTCAAGCAGGAGAACAACCAAATCAAAGACATCTGGTGTCTGACAGAAGAGAGGGGAGCGCTGGGGCCAGGAGCACAGGAGACCAACAGGTGGGACACGACACAGAGGCAGAAAAGTGGGACTCAGGAGGACGGCCGGTGAGAGAAATGTTAAAGGGGTGTCTGGGTGGTTCAGTTGGTTAAGTGTCTGCCTTCGGCTCAGGTCATGATCTCAGGGTCCTGGGATGGAGCCCCGCGTCCGCCTGTCTGCTCAGCAAAGAGCCTGCTTCTCCCTCTGCCCCTCCCCTGCTTACGTTCCCTCTCTCGCTCTCTCTGTTAAATAAATAAAATTTTTTCTTTTAAGTGTTTTTAAAGAAAACTGTGACAGAAAAATGACTGACTAGTAATAGGAAAAATTTTTTTAAAGCGGAAAGTTCCAAGGCCAACACGGCTTGAAGGAATGGAGGGGAGAGGGGAGAGTGGCGGCGCGGTGGAGACTGGGACGGTTTTGTCAAATCTGGGACATGCTGACCTTGAGACTGAAGGTGCTTATGTTATGGACGACTGGGTGGTAGGAAAGGGTTTCCAGAAGAAAAACACTTTAATAAGGAGAATTTAGCTTTAATCTGCTCAGGTTTGAAGTCTCAAATTATTGTAAATTGTGTTCCTCATCTCGAAGATCCATTTTTTTTTTAAGATTTTATTTGAAAGGGAGAGAGCGAGCGAGTGAGCAAGCACATGTGCACACGAGCAGGGGGAGGGGCAGAGGGAGACGCAGACTCCCCGCTGGGCAGGGAGCCTGATGCAGGGCTCCATCCCAGGACCCATAGATCATGACCTGAGCTGAAGATAGATGCTTAACTGGCTGAGCCCCCAGGCGCCCCACCAGAGATCCCTATCTTTAATGAGTTTTCTGAAACCAGGATGAACCTGCAACACACATAATGACACGGCAAACCCTTTCACGCTGAACAGTTGTGAATCCAAGGCCCTTCTTACATGAGTGGCAGCTTATGATCAAGGACAAATAGTAGTTTCACTACTATTTATCACATTACATTATTAACTTTATACACAGAAAACTCTCAACGTAACAACTTTATATACTATAAAACATTTAACTTTTTCTTCTCCTTCCCTGTTTACATCACAGCCTCCCCGACTCATCGGTGATCCAGTATGATGTGATGCTCTTCAGAGCCGAAGGGACTCGTACCCCAACTGCGGAGGAAATATAAAAATTAAATACAAAAATACGTACCACTTTCTTTCCAGAAGGTTCCCAAAGAGAAATATCTCCCCATGATGTGTTAAAAAAGTACTTCTCTCCTGGATCAAAGCCTTTAAGGTCCTTTTTAAAAACGGAGAAAAAGAGAGATCATTAAGCAATTTCAGAAGGTAACATTTAGTAACCTGAAGGGACCATTGAGCACCTATGAAATCTGCACGAGAAACTGAAATGAGAACACAGCCCAGAAGCAGACTGTGGCAGAGCACCCATAAAGCAAGAAAAAGGAGGAAAAGGCTGAAACAATCCAATTAAAAATCAAAATTTTAAATTATAGTTAAATATTATAGTTTTATAAAAAATAGACAAGATTTCCCACCTATAATTTTTATTACTATTTTTTTAAACATTTATTTGACAGAGACAGATCACAAGTAGACAGAGAGGCAGGCAGAGAGAGAGAGAGAGGGAAGCAGGCTCCCTGCTGAGCAGAGAGCCCCATGTGGGACTTGATCCCAGGACCCCGAGATCATGACCTGAGCCGAAGGCAGCGGCTTAACCCACTGAGCCACCCAGGCGCCATTTATTATGTTTTTTTAAAGATTTTATTTGACAGAGAGACACGGCAAGAGCGGGAACACAAGCAGGGGGAGTGGGAGAGGGGGAAGCAGGCTCCCCAGTGGGCAGGGAGCCCGAGGCAGGGCTTGAACCCAGGACCCCAGGATCTTGACTTGAGCCAAAGGTAGATCCTTAAGGACTGAGCCCCCCAGGTGCCCCTCCCAACAATAATTTGTGAGAGAGCAAAGCTGCATGAGCGCACACCGTCTTCTGTCAGTGGTGAGCGCATGGGAAGATTTGCCAGGAGAGTATAAAGCGCATGCTCCCAATGTGTGCCTGACCGAGGACACCTGGAGTCAACCCTGCGGAGGACCGCGTGGACAAGGGTGTGGCTAACGCAACAGGAAGGGAGTGAGAAGGGGTGGGGGACGGTGGACACTGAGAACCCAACGGCCAGATGCAGCGGGGTTGACACTGAACCTGGGTCAGACAAACCAAGTGTAAGACACCTGGAGGAAACCGGAGATATGAAGACGGACTGGGTGTTAGATGAGAAGGACGAACATTTAATGGGCAGAGAAAGATGAAAGTAACTGAAAAGGTAGTAAAAAAGCGTGATCAACATGAGCTCACTGTGGAGACCACACACACACACACACACACACACACACACACACGCACACACACGCGCGCGCGCGCGAGAAGCTGCTGAACAACAAGATGTTAACAGCAGTAATCTCTGAATGGCAGGAACGTGGCTTTTTAAATTTTATTTTCTAAAGAAATGACTACCTGTATTTTCTAACTTTCACAGTTTATATTGCTGTTTAAAGATTTATAATATAAAAAGGAATTAGTTAAGCCTGATAATAATACAATTGCCTTCAAATATACCTATGCTAATACACTGCTTACCAATTCAGAACCAGAGAAAAGTACAATTATAAGGATTTATTTTGCAAATAATGTATTCTATAGGAATAAAATGCATGGTAACAATAACACAAAGGCTGGAATGGGAAACAAAAGCCTAGTATTGTAAGGTTTTGTTTTCTTTTTTAATTTTTATGTATTTTTAAGTAATCTCTACACCCCGCATTAGGCCCAAACTCATCACCCCAAGACCAAGAGTCGCACGCTCCACCAACTGAGCCAGCCAGGAGCCCCTTGTCAGGTCTTACATGTGAAGCAGCCTATTAGAAAGGTAAACAAAAGCAGATAGCTAATAAGCCAAAAATGGGGCTAAAATGGAATCATAAAAAATATTCAAAATTTTTAGTTTTTAAGTAGAGAAAGAATAAAAAAGAAAAACAGAAAAGACAAGTAAAAACAAACAGCAAGATGGGAGATTTAAACCCAACCATATCAATAACCATTAATTACTATTAAGTAACAGGGGCTGGAAACTCCTAAAGTAAAGGCCAGAAAAGAAATATTTAGGGCTTTGCCAGCCGGTCAGGCTCTCACACAACTCAAGGCCACCGGCATACATAAAAGCAGCCATAAACACTAACAAGCATGGCTACAGTCCAAGAAAGTTTATTTACAAAATAGATAGCAAGCCAGGTTTGGCCCACAACCATAGTCTGCCTACCCCTGGTCTAAATATTCAAATGAAGAGGCACAGGCTAGCAGACCGGACAAACAAAAACAACGTCCAATTACATGCTGCCTACAAAACTCTCACTTTAAACATAAAGACACAGACAGCTGAACGGTAAAAAACCGAGGTGTGCCATGCTCTCACTGATCAAAAGAAAAGCTGGAGGAATTACATTACCACCACACAAAGTAGATTTCAGGGGTAAAAAAAGAATATTAACATGGACAGAAATTCACTTCCTAATGGTAACAGTGTCAATTCATTAGCAGAACAAACATGTATGCACATTAGAAAAGAGAAAGTACATGAGGCAAAAACTGAACTGAAAAGAGAAATGGTCAAATTTAAATTTATAGTTGGAGACGTCAACACACCCTCTCTCAATGAGTGGTAGACCACGTGCACAAAAATCAGGAAGGACAGAAAGGACCAAACACAACCAACCAACCTGACCCAACCCTGACAGACTCTCCACCCATTAAGAGCAAATCCACAGGAAATGTTCACGAAGACAGAGCTTACGCAGAGCCATAGAATAAGTCTCAATAAATTTACAAGGACTAAATACGGCCTCTAACTAAAGCAAAATTAAACAGAAATCTGTAACGAAAGCTATCTAGAAAATTCCCAAATCCTAGAAATGAAACAACGTACTTCTAATCCCTGGATCAAAGAAGAAATCAGGAGTGAAATCAGACAGTTTTCCAAAACTGAATGAAAGTGGTAACACAGGAAATAAGATTTGTGGGACACTTCTAAAGCAAAGCGTAAGGGAAATCCATAGCATTAAGTACTGAGAAAACGAAGACCTAAAAAACAAGATCACTATAGCTCCTACAGAAAAGGAAATAACATGAACTTTATGCCAGTAAATACTACAACTTAAGTTGAAATGATTAAATTCCTCAAAAGACAAACTACCAAAGCCCCCAAAAAATTAGGTAACATGATAGCCGATATCTAGTCAAGAAACTGAATTCATTCTTAAAATCTTGCCACAAAGTAAGACACCTGGGTGTCTGACTCTCTATTTCCGCTCAGGTCATGATCTCAGGGTCCTGAAATCGAGCCCCCGCATGGGACTCCATGCTCAGCGGGGAATCTGCTTGAGATTCACTCGCTCTCTCACTCTCTGCCCCTCCCCTACCCCCTGCCCCAGCCTTGCTCATGCTCTCTACGTATATAAAACATAAAACTAAGAGACAAAAACAAAACCTTCCCACAAAGCAAACAAGAAACATTATCGGGGCGCCTGGGTGGTGCAGCCGTTTAAGCGGCTGCCTTCGGCTCAGGTCATGATCCCTGGGTCCTGGGATGGAGCCCCACACATCAGGGTCCCTGCTCAGCAGGGAGCCTGCTTCTCCCTCTGCCTGCTGCTCCACTTGCTTATATTCTGTCAAATAAATAAATAAAATCTTTAAAAAAAAAAAAAAACATTATCAATTTACAAACTTCCATAAAATAAAGAGGAAGAAACAACTCCCCATTCCATGAGGCCAGAATTACCCTGACACCAAACCTAGACAAAGATATTACAAAAAATTAAAACTTCAGACTACATCACTCAAGAATATAGATGCAAAGATCCCTACCGGAAATTTTACAAATCAATCCAACATATAAAAAGAACCAAGTAGCATTTCTCCCAAAGATACAGACTGGTTTAAGAGTTTATTTTTTAAAAAAGAAAATCAAACCACGTTGTTCACTGTATTAGACTTAAAAAAGACAATTATCCTAATACAGAAAAATCACTTTAACAAAATCCAACACCTACTCATCATTTTTGCTCTCAGCAAGGTAGGAATCAGGGACTTGCTCAATCTGAAAAAGCCATCTGCAGAGAACACATAGCTGGCAATCACATTGTATGGTAACATAATGAACATTCTGCTACTGTAATACAGTTTTCAAAAAAAATTTTTTTAAGATTCTATTTATTTATTTGACAGAGAGAGATCACAAGTAGGCAGAGAGGCAGGCAGAGAGAGGGGAGAAGCAGGTTTCCCGCTGAGCAGAGAGCCCAATGCGGGGCTCGATCCTAGGACCCTGAGAACATGACCTAAGCCAAAGGCAGATGCTTAACCAAGCCACCCAGGCACCCCGTTATTTCAAAATTTTTTAGAAAACCAATTTCGGGGCACCTGGGTGGCTCAGCAGGTTGAGTCTCTGCCTTCAGCTCGGGTCATGATCTCGGGGTCCTGGGATCTAGCCCCGCATCGGGCTCCCTGCTTGGCGGGGGGCCTGCTTCCCCCTCTCTCTCTGCCTGCCTCTCTGCCTACCTGTGATCTCTGTCTGTCAAATAAATAAATAAAATTTAAAAAAAAAAAAAAAGAAAAGAAAACCAATTCCACAAATGTAAGGGCACAACTGAAACCCTTACACAATACTGACAGGAGTGCAGAATCCTACATCAGCCATTTCCTAGAAAACTAAACAGATGTTCACAAAAATACTTTTATAAGGAGAATCTTATTCATAATAACCAAAACCTTGGAACAGCCAAGGTGTCCAGCATCAGAGAAAGGACCAATAAACTAATCCTCCATGTAACAGAACACAACAACCACCGAGAATAATCTTCCACAGGAGCACATATAATTCCATTTACGTAAAACTCCAAAACAGGCAAATCTAATTTTTAGTACAAAATTTCAGAACAGTGGTAGCCAGTGGCGTGGGGACAAGGACCGACAAAGCAGGGCTTGAGGTAAACTTTTCAAAGCAATGGAACGGTCCTGTATCTTTTCTTTTCTAAGATTTTATTTATTTACTTGATAGAGAGCAAGCAGAACAAGCTTGAGAACAAGCAGAAAGGAGAACGAGAAGCAGACTCCCCGCTGAGCAGGGAGCCCAATGTGGGGCTCGATCCCAGGACTCTGGGATCACGACCCAAGACAAAGGCAGATGCTCAACCCAATGAGCCACCCAGGTGCCTAAGAACTGTCCTGTAACTCTATGGGAGACTTGTATTACTGGAGGACACACACATCAAAAATCATCATTTGGAGAAAAGTGCATTACACAGCATATAAATGTCTTTCATCCGGGGCGCCTGGGTGGCTCAGTGGGTTAAGCCTCTGCCTCCCGCTCGGGTCATGATCTCAGGGTCCTGAGATCGAGCCCCACATCGGGCTCTCTGCTCAGCGCGGAGCCTGCTTCCTCCTCTCTCTCTGCCAGCCTCTCTGCCTACTTGTGATCTGTCTGTTCTGTCAAATAAATAAATAAATAAATCATTTTTAAAAAGTCAAGTGGCTCCCCCGGAAGGGCGCGGCAGCGACCCCAAAGCTTAGGGCTGCTGCGTGGTCAGCGACTCTGTCCCCGGAGGCAGGGACGCCGGTCCCCTGGAACAGGCCACCTTTCCCAGTGGTTCTCCTACAGAGGAGCAGCGGTCCCAGGTCGCAGCCGCAGAGAGTCCGACAGAACCAGCCGTCAGAGACCCTTGGGGAGGAGGAGCCTCAGGCGGAGACAGAGTAAGCCCCCAGAGTGGGCTCTGAGACCACTGCTAGCCCCGCTCACAGGAGGGACGTGCCTGAGGCCGCCGGCACTGCGGTGATGAACAGAGAGGAGGAAGGTACGGAAGTTACTGCCAGGCTTCACAAGGAAAACTCTGGAATTCCTGCACTGCGGACTGGCGTCGTCCCCCGCAAACAAGCCGACACAGAAGGCACGACCGACCTGCAGGAAGATGCTAGACGCAGCCCTCACTATAGACTGATTTTAGGTTCTGGCGATACCTTATTTGACTACTTCAGTGGTAATGAAGATTTAAAAAATAAGAAAGTCAGATTTGCTGGGCATGCTAAACGGAGGCTACAAGAACTTTCTCTTCAACTTTTACAATATTCCTGGTTTCATGGGACAATGACGGACAAACCTGGTGACCACGACTCTGAGACTCCGGAAGCAACCGCATCAAATGCAAAAGGCTTGGCGGGACTGTTGGGACGAGGGTTTGGGAGGGCCTGGAAGAAATTTACTGGTAACCACGCAGATCATTTCGTTCACCTCGTCTACGATCTTGACGAGGCTCCTTACACAGGCTAACCTACCAATCCAAGTTAGAAGAATTTAAGGAAGTTAGGAAAAATGTTGCTGGTTTTTCACCAAAGCCAATGACTCTTCTTGGCCTTGTTATTCAAAGTACAAATGAGGTCACCAAATTGGATTTGAGACTGAAGACTTCAAAAGAAGAGAAGAACCGTGGTATATTCATAGTTAAAAGCAGGAAAGACTGAGTTAAAGCAACAGACAATTCAGAGCCACTGAAGCCCATCAAGACGTCATCGCAGATGCGAGGGAACCTGGCGCAAGGACCTCCTGAGGTAGCAGGGAGAGCACGGTCTTCCACAGCAGACACAGCAGTGGCACATTCCTCCACTGCCTGTAAGTGGCCGTGGCATCAGCAATGTGGGCATTTCTTCAGGAAAAGAAACCAAGCCTGTTGCAGCAGTTGCAAGAACCGGGGAAAAAAGCAGCTACCAATGGAGAAAGAGGAACTCTGAAGTCACATAAAGAAGAGTGAACTGATGAGAGCTGGCACTCAACAGCAGAAAACTGGGGGTAAGGTTAGGTTTTCTTCTCTCCCTCTCAGTGAGATTTAATATAGACTTCAATATACAGCGGAATGAAAGCCAGCTTAGAGGACCTTCCCAGATCAACAGGGCTCTTCTGTGGTGAGTTTCGGGCAGGAAACTCAAGTCTACCTCCTCTTAATCACACTTACACACCTGGAACTTGGGATTCTTCTGGGAACTTGGGATAGTTCTGCTGCGAAGAGTCTAATTGGCTTCCCCCGTCTTCATCTGTATAGGCATCCCCTACCCACGGCGCAGTGCACTACTGATCTTAAAAAGTGATAACTGTCTTTAAGAAAATAAAGTACGCGCCTGGGTGGCTCAGTCATTAAGCGTCTGCCTTTGGCTCAGGTCAGGATCCCGGGCTCCTGGGATCGAGCCCCGTATCGGACTCCCTGCTCGGCGGGAAGCCTGCTTCTCCTTCTCCCTCTCCCAACCCCCTGCTTGTGTTCCCTCTTACTGTGTCTCTGTCACTCTCTATCAAATAAATAAATAAAATCTTTTAAAAAAAAACTGTTTAATGTTTGCAATTGGAAAAAAAAGAAAAATATGTGAAATACGCCAGACACAAAAAAATTCCACTTACGTGAAACATCTACAGTCGGCAAGTCCATGGAGCTAGGGTAGATTACAGGTTACCAAGGGCTGGGGTAGAGAGGATAGAGAGTTACTGTCTCATGCTTAGAGGTGATGAAATGTTGGAAACACAGTGGACCCTTAAACAACACAGTCTGAACTGCACAGGTCCACTTAAACACAGATTTTTTTCTCAAAAAAAATTACTATAAATGCATTTTCTCTTATGATTGTCTTTTTCTCTTATGATTTCTTAACATTTTCTTTTCTCTAGCTTACTTTACTTTAAGCACACAGTACGTAACACATACACATTCGCCGACTACTGATGCTGTCAGTAGGGTTCTGCACAACAGTGGACTATTAGTAGGTAAGTGTGAGGGGAGTCAAAAGTTATACCCAGATTTGACTGTGCAAAGGAAGGGGGGTCATGCCCCAACCCACCATGATATTCAGGGTCAACTGTAAATAGAGCAGACAGTTGCAAAACAGCATGAAGATTATTAATGCTAACGAACTGTGTACTTGCGAATGGGAAAAATGACAAATTCTTTATTATATATATTTTATCATAATAAAAAATATCTTTCAATATGCTTGGAACATTTAAGAGAAAAAAGAGGGCAAAATATTTCATTACTTTATATTGAACTCCCTACTGAAATATTTTTAATATATGAGGTTAAATGAACTAAATTATTAAATATTTTTAAAAATCTGGGGGCGCCTGGCTGGCTCAGCATCTGCCTTTGGCTGCCTCTGGCTCAGCTCATGATGCCTGGGGTGTGGGTTTGGGGAGTCCGCTTATCCCTCTCGCTCTGCCCCTCTCCCGCTCACTGGCCCCCTCTCTCAAAGCAGCTCTGTCCCCTTCGCACGCACATCCGCACACACCCTCTCAAATAAATAAAATCTTAAAACAAAACAAAACAGCCTAAGGTCTTAGAAAATACCAGTGAGGGCTTCTCCAGGGACACCGGACTAGTGAAGCCACATAGAGCCCTGTGCTCAGGAAGGCCAGTGCTGGGGTTTAACGCTCTGTTTCACCATATTGAAATTGTTAATAATTTTAAGTTTGAATTTGTATTTTATAAAAGTAGTCTGATAGGACAGTGGGCCACAGGTCAGGAGCCTGGAGCTTCAGCTCACACATGGTCCTACCTCCAGTGTTCCTGGGAAAGATTCTGCCCTGGCTCTCCATCTCCCATTCACCCCACCTCTCTCTCTCCGCCCTCATCCTGAAACCACTCCCTCTCCCCTGCACCACTTGCTGCAGTAACCAAGCTGTCACATTCCGTCACCACCTCCACTGGAAGCCTAGCAGACTGAGGCAGAGAAGAGGTCAAGGTGGGGACCCTGAACCCTGCCCAGATCCAGGTACCACGAGCACCCAGCACAGAGGTGCTGTCCCTTGGGAGTCCCCACATGCTGTGGGTTGGGATGGGACAACAGGCCTGTGGGCCAGCCCAGGTCCACATCTTCACTGTGCACAGTGCCGTACAAATTACACAGCCAGCCCCTACTTTAACTGATCAAATGCTAGCTTTCAAAAAAACAAGAGACTCTAGTGAGTAAGCAGGGTTTACATCTACTTTTAGAAAAGAAGATAAGGTTCTTGGAAGAGTCAGTCTTTCCAAAAGTTCAATTTTTTCTCAGACAGGCTTTCAACAAGAACTCGACAGCCTAAAATTTGAGGTCTCAACTCAGGGGACAAGTAGAGTCCCGGACACTTTGGAAATTGGAGAAGGCAGAGTGACACCTCACTGAAATTTGACACGCTGGTAAGGAAGTGGAAAGGACCACGGACAGACGTTCCCTCGGCTCCTTCAGTCTCCAGGGAAGACTCTGGAGGCCTCGGGTTTCCAGTAAATTCCCTCTGCTTAAGTTGGTCTACTGTCGGTTTCTGTTGCTTCAAACCAAGAAATTCTAAGTACTACAGGGAATTAAGAATAAATGCATCTGACATGGGAAAGATTTCTTAATAGAGATTCAGTGAAAAGACAAAACAAAGCTAGTAGAGTATCTCAGTTTAATCTCCCACTTAAAAAAATCTAGAAAGACATACAACAATGTTAACAATGGTATTTTGGGTAACGGCTTACCAATGAGTCTTCTTGTATCTATGTTTCTGCATGTATTTTCTGATTTTTCTAAACTGAATTTCACCATTGCTTGAATTTTAAACAATTTTATAAAATAGAGAACTACAGATTTAAAAAAACAAGACTTTTCCCCCAAAAGAATCAGTAACATTTAACCCAATAGTTAGATAAGTTAATAGTTGTAAACCATTCAAGTCTCTCAATTTTCCATTAAGAAGTGTGTACGTATCTGTGTCAACACAGTCAAAGTAAATAAATCTTGAACAAACTCAGATGAATAGACACAGTCTCAGGCTGACTAAGGAAGCGGAACTTAGTGAGGAATATTGCTCTATACAATGTCAAAAATGAAGGGTACCAGGATGAAAACTTTTAGTTATTACTCATATTTTATCTAAGACTAAAACAAAACGAATTTTGGAACAGAATTCCATTTAAAAAGTCAATTCGCCTCCAAGGAGATGAGAGAGAGAGAGATGACGCCTGAAGGCCATGCCTGACCCTAGAGTGGGTCCCTCCCAGACCGAGAGGACAGCCATCAATGGTCAGACAGGATAAAAATACCAGCTCACTTCAGCGGACAGCCATCCTGTGGTAACGTAAGAGACCACCCTTACTCTCCAAAAACACACACTTGAAGTATCACACACACTCACACACACACACACGAGAGAAAATGTTACAGCAAACAGAATAAAATAAGAATGACTGGTTAATCTTGTTAAACGTAATGTGTTCCTGAAATCACTCAGCCTGGTTTGATAAGGGTTAACCAACTGGGTTGTGGTTTTAAATTTCATGTTCCTGGAATACCCTTTCTAATTCTTTCTACTGGGTAAACCTACCCATTCTTTAAAAACAAACAAAACACGGTTCAAATCTCACCTCCATAAAGGCTACTTTAGGGGTGCCTGGGTGGCTCTGATGGTTGGGCGTCTGCCTTCAGCCCAGGTCATGATCTCTAGGTCCTGAGATTGAGCCCGGTGTTGTCTCAATCCCACTGCAGCGGGAGGGGGGTCCCCTGCTCAGAGGGGAGTCTGCTTCTCCGTGTCCCTCTGCCTCTCCCCCTGCTTGAGCTCTATCTCTGTATCTCTCTCAAATGTATAAATTTTTTTTAAAAACCTTTAAAAAAAAAAAAAAGCCTACTCTAGCTTCCCCAGCTAGAAGTGATCTTTCCCCATTTCTCACAATTATTAAGTCTGTCTCTCAGCTCCTGCTAAAAACTGTCACCTCTCTAACAGGGGAGAGGATCCTAGTACCCTAATTCTCTATATTCCTTCACTGCAATAAGAACACAGGCATAAAGATTAACTGATTTGTCCAAGAGCACATAATTAGCTAAAAGCCAAGATTAAGATAAAAGGCATCTCTTTATACCCCGCCGCCCCCCCCCCCCCCATGACCCATGAACATTCTCCATCTGTCTACTGAAGGGCAGCACTACACCTTCAGGGGTCATTTTTGGAGCATCTACCACACGCCAGGCATCACTGTAGGGGGTTCCCATAAATTATCACTTGAAATACCCTGTATCTATATACATACACTTGGGTTCTTAGCTTATTTATATATATTCTCTACAAATACTACTTAAATACATGTACTTACTGTAAGAAAATGATTTATAAGAAAGTTGTAAGAAATGATTTATTTGTAAGGTGATTCAGATGACCAAATATGTATTTCTCAGATAAACCTGGTCTTCATTCAGTTTCTGAAAATGCTTCAAAACCCTAACGGCGCAGTGGAGGTCTTGTTATTCATGAAGGGGACTTGCAGATCCCACCCAAGAGCGTGACGGGTTCCCAGGAGGACCCATCGTGATGAGAGGGCTGGAACCTTCCGGCCTACCCCAACTCCCAGGGAGGTGAGGGGGGCTGCAGGCTGGATCAGCGAATGACTTAATCAACCTTGACTATGTAAGGAAAGCTCCATAAGAATTCTATTCCCCACTCTGGAGAACTCCCACACATGGTAAACCAGAACACCTCATGTCGTGTCAGAACTGGGCCCAGGAACTTTCCAAGAGCTATTACTAATGGACTGTGTCTATACCCACCTGCCCAATCTTATCTCCAAATAACTACCTTGCTTTCATTCTCATGCATCAACTATGACTTCTGAACAGAGATGCAAAGAACTCTGCGGCTCTTTGCTTCAAGACTGTTCCTGAGCAGGAGCCTTCTAAGAGCTTCCACTCTGGACTCCCCCACCCTTCTATTTGCAAAGGACTTTCAGTAATAGTCTGTTATGAAAAGTATTGCTCTGCTTGGGTTTCTACTTTTGTTCATTCATTCAAAACTTATCTGTTAACAATGCATATCTATACTTAATACAAATATTAAAATATTGATATACATATATATATATATATATATTACATATCTCTGTGCCAGACCACAGCTCTGATCATAGGTAATACAGTGGATTAACAAAACAAAGAGGCCCTTGTCTTCTTACATTGGGTGGGAGGCGGTTTGGAGACAGAAAATAAATAACGTCAGGTACTATGAGAGCCTTGAAGCAAAACAGAGTAGTTAAGACAACAGAGCACAGAGAAGGCAGCATTTCAGAAGGAAGAGGTCTCCGAGGCGGCAGTGTCTGAACAGAGAATTACCTAGGGTCCCGCAGCCAGAAATGGGTACTTGTCTACTTGAGCGCAAAAATCAATCCTGGCCATTAATGAGGACCGTGGTAATTACTAGTCGTTCAGTATTAGACCACCTTTTTATAAATAAAATCAATCTGGATGAAAGTCTGATATTTGAAAATTAAGAAACTGAACCCTTCCCAGGCCAATACTATGAACTGAATTGTTCACAAGTCTAAAAACATTCAAAGTAGACATGGTCCTAAACATGTACAGAATCACCAATGGCTTTAAAAATGCACACCAAGCCTTACTTAACAATTTCTGTCTCTTTACTATAGATGCCAGCCATCCATTCTCAAGTCACAAGAAGGGAAAAAATTATGAGAGTATGTGAGTGTGAGCGTCACTTGTAAACCTGTGTTGAAACTGCACACCTTAAGTCCACACGTCACACCACATGTGCACCCCGCTGGGTGACTACTCCCAACAATCCAGGAGGTCACGTCAGGGTCTTCTTTTGCCAAAAAAACAAATAATTCAACACATTCCCTTTGAAGATCAAAAACAAATATATTTGATAACTATGAACTATAAAAAGAACCATGTAAAAATAACTTTAAAAATCTGAACAGCTTAAAATAGCTCACTTTAAGTCAGAAAGACATAAATAAGAACTAATTTTGCTCTCATGCAGTCATTTGAAATACTAGCAATTTCCACCTTGAGGAACACTCCCAGTTCAGATCTCACCGCCATAAAGCCAATCCCGCATCGCCAGGGCCACTGTCTTCTCTCCCTCTCACACATGTATTCTTACCTTCAGCAACTCCTTGCAGCTGTCAAGCCCAATATCCACAAGAATGCCTTTCACCTTTTTTCGTACCTTCCTGATGTTGTCAAGATTTTCCACAGGAATCTGAAACATTTTTGAATTTTTTCCTGAAAAAAAAGAGAAAAGAAAAAAAAATTGAGTACCTACACTGAGACATCAAATATTTAGCTGAGCAGGTAACACACTAAGAACAGAGTAATTTTCAGGGTGCCTAGGTGGCACAGTCAGTTGGGCGTCTGACTTCGTTCCAGCTCAGGTCATGATCTTGGGGCCATGAGATCAAGTCCATCACACTCCACACGGGGTCTGCTTGAGACTCTCTCTCCCTCTCCCTCTGCCCCTCCCCACCTCCCACTCGCCCTCAAATAAATAAATCTTTAAAAAAGACAGAGAGAGAGAGAGAGAACAGAGTAATTTCCAACAAATTATGCTAGGACAACTATATATCAACATGCCAAAGAATGAAGTTAGACACAAAAAACAACTCAAAATGGATCATACACCTCTCTACGTAAGAGCTTAAACTTTTAATCTCTTAAAAGGAAACAGACATAAATCTTCATGACCTTGGATTTGGCAATGGACCCTTAGATATGACACCAAAAATCACTAACAACTAAAGAAAAAGAGAACTGGAGTTCATCAAAATAAAACTTCTTAATATTTTTATTTATTTGAGGAGAGAATGCAGAGAGAGCAATCACGCACACACAAGCAGGGGGAGCAGCAGCAGGAGAGGGAGAAGCAGGAGCCAGATGCGGGGCTCAATCCCAGGACCCCGGGATCGTGACCTGAGTTGAAGGCAGATGCTTAACCAACTGAGCCACCCAGGCACCTCCAATAAAATACTTTTATGCTTCAAAGGAAATCATCAAAAAAGCAAAAAGAGAATCCACAAAATGGGAGAAAACATGTGCAAATCGCATTTTTAATAAGGAATTAATATCCAGAATATATAAAGAAAAGAACTCTTGTAACTTAATAATTAAAAGACAAATAACCCAACTTAAAAATGGGCAAAAGAGAGGTGCCTGGGTACACAGCCTGTTAGCTGCCCAACTCGTGGTATCAGCTCAGGTCGTGATCTCAGGGTCATGGGATCTAGCCACACATCAGGCTGGGCTCTGCACTCTGGGCAGAGTCTGCATGAGAGTCTCTCTCCCTCTTCCTCTGCCCCTCCTGCTCAAGCTCATTCTAAAAAATAATACATCTTTTTTTAAAAAAAGAAGAGAAAAAAACAGAGAAAAGATCTGAATTTCTCCAAAGATGATATTCAAATGGCCATTAAGCCCCTAATTAGACGCCAGGCAACATTAGCTGTGGGGAAATGAAACAAAACCACAATGAAATATGCAACTTTATGCTTACTAAGATGAACATAATTTAAACAAAAAAAAAAAAGAAAGAAAGAAAAAACACAAGTGTCAGAAAGGATGTGGAGCGACTGGATCTCTCATACATTGTGGTAATAATGTACAATGGTGCAGTCACTTTGGAAAAAAGTCTGGCAATTCCTCAAAAGATGAAACATACAGGTACCACATGAATCATCAATTTCACCCAAGAGAAATTAAAAAGATGCACCCAAACAAAAACTTGTTCACAGTGTTCACAGCAGCATTACCCACAAAAGCCAGAAAGTAGAAACAAGCCCCATGTCCATCAACTGATGAACGGATAAGTGAACTGGGCATGTCCATACAACCAACGTTTGGCCGTAAAGGAAGTAAAGGAAGTGACTGACAGGTGCTATGATGTGGGCTACCCCAGAGGGGCACTACGCTAGGTCGAAGGAGCCAGACATGCAGGACCACACATCGTGGACTCCACTCACAAAAACTGTCCAGAACAGACAAATTTACAAAGACAGAAAGTAGAATACTAGTTGCCCAGGGCTGTGGAGGCATGGAGGGGATGGCTAAGGGAACAGGTTTTCTTTTGGAAACAATCACAATGTTCTAAAAGTCAACTGTGGTGATGTTTGCACAACTCTGTGAATATACTAAACACCAGTGAACTATATACTTTAAATAGGTGAATTGTATGGTATGTAAATTACATCTCCAAAAAGCTGTTTTTAAAATATCTAAGGCGGCATAAAATTAAACTAAACCCTGTGGTACTTGACCAGAACGGGAGGTACAGGTGTGACCTCACTGTTTTTAATACACACATATATAAAAAACACAGTTGCAAATGTGCGTGTGTATATTCCGTAGCTTTGTTCACTGAGAGTCGGAAGCACTTACACAACCCAGCAGCAGGGAGCACTCCTGAGGCCCACATCTTTCTTTCTTTTCTTTCTTTTTTTTATTTACGTATTTATTTGAGAGACAGAATGAGAGCAAGTGGGCTGGGAGGAGGGACAAAGGGAGAGTCTCAAGCAGCCTCTGCACTGGGTGCCGAGCCTAACACAGGGCTCAATCTCATGACACTGAGATCACGACCTGAGCCGAAACCAAGAGCTGGATGCCTAACTAACTGCACCACCCAGGCACCCCCAAATCTCACTTTTTAAGTCACCTTCCATTAAAAAGAACCAGGGCTCCTTACAAAAATGGCTGATTCTAGGGCTGGAGCATGGGAAAGGCAAGACCAGACGACATTGTCCTGTACCAGAAAATAAGAAAGAGTGGTTCAAAGAATGGTGAGTCGTGTCAAAAGGACTCATAAGAAACCAACTTAAGCAAATTCCCGCAACCCAAACTGGGACAATTCGGGCATCAAATAAATGATAGTAACAGATTACAACCTGTGGCACTGAATTTTCCAAACACGATGCCACAGTACCTCCCGTCCCACATGCTCTTTTATAGTATGATCTTGGGGTACCTGGGTGGCTCAGTCATGATCACAGGGTCGTGAGATCAAGCCCCATGTCAGTGCAGCACTGGGCATGGAGTCTCCTTAACATTCTCTCTCCCTCCCCTCCACATATACTCTATTAAATAAATAAACCTTTTTCATCTAATAAATATTCTATATGATCTTGACAGTCCTCCCCCAAAGTCAGGCATTTATGCCCCATCCCTTGAACCTGGGCAGAACTCTGTGGCTACCTCAACCAATAAAGTATGACAGAAATAATACCATTGGACTTCCAAGACTACAGCATAAAAATGCTACTTGCTTCTGCCTGCTCTCTGGGGACCAACATTCTTAGAATCCAGACACCATGTCATAAGGAAGTTCAACTAGCCCACATGAAAAGAGCACATGAAGATGTTCCAACATCAACCACCAGACATGAGAGCGAAGGTCCTTCCAGACCCCTGGTTGTCAAGTCACCCCAGCCTTTGACTCTTCCCAGATGAGGAACAGAAACAAGCCATCTCCCTTGCTCTGGTCTGAACTCCAGATTCAAAGAATTACTGAGTTCTAATCCAGTGTTTTAGTCTATGAAGTTCTGGGGTGATTTGGTATACATCAACAGTAACTAAAATATAACGCAGCAGAATATAAACTTAAGTCCATGCTGACATACACAATTAAATACCCTGAAAATCTGACGAAGAACAGAATATGTACGTGATTTCCAAGCACCTCCCCCCAAATTACTTAATTATAACCAAAGGAAAGGGGAGCCTGGGTGGCTCAGTCAGTTAAGCACCCAACTCATGATCTGGGCTCCAGTTATGATCTCAAGGTCTTGAGATCGAGCCTAGTGTCATGCTCCACCCTGGGCACCAAGTCTGCTTCAGATTCTCTTTCCCTCTCCCTCTCCCTCCCCACCCACCCTCTAAATAAATAAATAAATAAATAATCGAAGGAAAAAGTAATTCACAGAAGTCTAGTAGACTTCTAAGCCCAAATTAACAGACACTCTACAAAATAACTAGCCTATAATATTTGAGGGTCCAGACCATACAAGGTAGCACTAGTCATAACAGCCAAAACATGGAAACAATGCAAATGTCCTTCTAACGGTAAATGGATAAACAAACATGGTATACCCATACAAACGAATGCTACTTGGCATTAAAAACGAGGTAGTGATGCACGCCACAACACGAATGAACCTCATAAACATCATGCTCTGCGAAAGAAACCAGACGCAGAAGCTCCCACGCTCTCTGACTGCACGTATGTGAGCTGCGCAGGAGAGACAACTCCACAGACACAGAAGCGAGGTTAGCAGTTGGCTGGGGGTGGAAACAGGTTTTTTGGAGTGTGCCAGAAATGTTCTATCATTAGACTGTGGTGATGGCTACACAGCTCCACCTGAATTACACACTTTTAAAAAAGATCACGGAAGGAAAACTAAGGAACTATTTCCCACTGGAAGGCACGAAAACAAATACCGGGTGAAATTTTAAGTTCGCTCTTTCACCAGAAGTGTTATTGGAGCACTAGCAAAACTTCAGTGGGACCTGAGGATTCGACGATAATAACATATTGATTTCCTGATTCTGATAACTGCATTCTGGATATGTGGGTGAAACACTCTTATCGTTGGAAACAGTATCTGGGGTAATGTGGCATCTTGTTTGGCAAGTTACTTTCAGAAGTCTCGGGGGAAAGTTCTTCCCATTACACTGGCAATTTCTATGAATCTGCAACTATTCCAAAGTTTTTTAACGTGTAAGCTCCAAAGCTACAGAACAGGCAAGTCAGATTAAGAACACCAGGTTAAAATAACGAATGCCAATCTTCTATTATCAGAATGATAACTTTTAAAGATTGATCATCACTGGCAGTGAAACTAAGTAGAAAATCTTTAATTTCGACATGCGTAGAGGGCAATTTAGCCCTATCTCCCCAGATTCTAAATGACAACATCTATGAGTCAGTAATTCCATGCCTGCAGCCATCCTGTGACCCCTCCTCCCCCAGCATATACCTGGTGCCCCTCCCACTTCAAGCTTCTTGCATGGCACCGTGTTCCAATGATCTGTTTATGCATCTACTTCTCCTATTAGACTTAACCCTTTTAGGGTAGGAATCATGTTGTCTTTGCACGTCTGGGACCTATCACAGAGTGTAATACACAGCAAGTGTTCACAACAAGGGAACAAAAGAGATAAAATAAAACAGGGTAGGGATCATAAGACATACAGAAAGTGATGGGGCACCTGGGTGGCTCAGTCATTAAGCGTCTGCCTTCAGCTCAGGTCATGATCCCAGGGTCCTGGGATCGAGCCCCATATCACGCTCTCTGCTCTGCGGGAAGCCTGCTTCTCCCTCTCCCGCTCCCCCTGCTTGTGTTCCCTCTCTCGCTGTGTCTGTCTCTATCAAATAAATATTTTTTTAAAAAGTGCTAAAAGGTTCAAAAAGGCTATGGGACCATTAGAGTTGGAGCCTGAAACAGTCTAGGCAAACAGATCAGCATCAAAAAATTACTGAGGTAAAGGAAAAGTCTCACTATATTTGGCCAAAACTAAGTGAAACCAAAAAGGTATACTGGAATCAAATGGGTGGGATTGGGGGGAGGAAGGGTTAACAGGTAAGAGAGAGGAATTCCCAGTGGGTACAAAGGAAACACAAAATTTCTGAGCAGCTCATTTGGAATGAGTTCCAAATCTCATTATCTAGGTCAAAAGTAGGTCTTGGGTTCAGCAGAAGGAGAGACTGAAGGATCATTCAGTATGTTATAACTGAAGAATATTAACTCCTAGGAAATAAAGTAGAAAATTAATAAAATTACTAGAAATGAAACGCACCGAATTGGGTTCTAGCCTTAAAAAGCCCCACCGAGGGGGCCTGGGTGGCTCAGTCGGTTGGGCCTCTGACTCTTCATCTCAGCTCAGGTCTTGACACAGGGTCACGAATTCAAGCCCCAAAGCCTCACCTAACAGGGGAGCTGTCAAGAACCTCATGAGGGTGTTCCTAGAAACTACACACAAGGTCACTTTCAAGCTCACACCGGCTTCTCGGGCCAGAGAAAACCTCGATAAACTACTGAGCGATGCTCTATGGATACTCTCATCAGACTCGCTTTCGTCTCCTCCTTCAGTCCCGTGGCCCTCTCTGCCCCTGGGTTCTTCTTTCCCCAGGGCGGGCGGCTGCACAGAACTGTCCAAGGTCACGCACGACCACCCCCCTCCTGCCTCCGCAACAGGGGGCTGCACCCGTGCTTGCAGAGTACAAGGGCGGTGGGGGGCGCAAGCTCGGGACCGCGACCTGAGCGGCCGGGCATGCGGGGACTGCAGCACCTGCAAGGCAGCGGGCTCCGGGGGCTGATGCAGGCTGGCCGGCTCTCAGGAGGACACTGACGGGAGCCGTCCGGGACGGGGCAAGTGGTAAAGGCCCGCAGTTACTTGTTCAAGGCTTGGGACAGGGCCAAGGAAAGGTCAGTCGTCTTCCCCGAATCCGGAGAATGGGCACTTCTTGCTTCAGGCGCGAGCACGCGCACCTCCTCGCTACTGCTGCTGCGGCCCCCACTCGCCGGTGCAGCTGAGCCTCCGGCGCTCGGACCCAGCAGACGGACGCGGCCGCCCTCGTCTACCAGCCTCGGTTCACGGTCCACTGCCCCGCGCCCGGCCCACGCGGACCCTCCGAAAACGCCGCTCCCACGCGCGAGGACGACGCCCACGGGATCGTGCCCTGCACGGACGCTCCGTTCTGGAAACGCGACCCCGCACAGCTCCGGGCTCCCGCGACATGGAAGGCGCCACACGGGCTCAGGCGCGCCAACGCCGCGTCGCGCTCAGCAGGAAAGGGTCTGGGGCGGCCCGCGCACCCTCTGGCAGGTCACAGTCCCGGCCGCGGGTGCCTGCGGGGGCTGAGCGCGCGCCCGGCGGTGCCCGCAGAGCGCTCCGACTCCGACCTCGGGAAACCGGCCTGGAGTTCAGCGGCCGGAGAACACCCCGCGCTCGAGGCGTCGACGCGCGTCCCGGACCTTCACCACGCCACGGGCCTCAGGCCTGTCGCGTGCGGCAGCGGCGCGGACACGCGTGACAGGCAGCGCGGAGGGGCCGCCCGCACAGACGCGCGCCGCAAACCTGGGAACAAGGCGCCCCGGGATCTCACGCAGTCCCTGCCCCAAGTCCGCCTTCGCCGCCGGGAGCCGGCCAACCGCTGACCCGACGCGGCTCTGGGTCACACAGCCCGGCAGGTGCCCGGGGTCCCGTCCGGCCCCCACCCGAGTCCCGTCCGGCCCCCGGGGCGGCACCGCGTCCCCTTCTGCGCGCGGGAAGACCGCCGGCCGCAACCCAACGACCCGCGTCGGTCCGCAGGGCCGCTCCGGGCGGGGACGCGCGCATCCCCGACCTCCGACCCGGGACCACCGGCACTTCCACAGCCGGACGCGCGGCGGGCCCCGAGGCTCAGCCCCGCCGCCTGCAGCCCCGCCGCCGCCCCCCGTGCCCCCGTGCCCGGTGACAGCGCGCCGCTCGCGCCCCGAGAAAGCCCTCAGACGACCGCGCGGGGGGCGCGCCCCGCCGACCCGCAGCTCCCGCCGCGGACGGTCCAGAAACAACCGCGAGCGGAGGCGCCGCCAACAGCCGCGTCAGGGGCGGCCGGCGGCGCCCGGCGACAAGTTAGCCGGCGTCGGCCTTGCGCACCCCCCGGCCCGCGCGCCGCCCTGCCCCGGCCCGAGCCCCACCGCAGCCCCGCGCCCGCGGACCGCGGACCTCGGCGGCCACTCCCGGCTGCTCCCCGCCCAGGCTCCGGGGGCCCGGCGGCGGGGAGACGCGCCCGGGGGCCGCCCTGGCCACCGCCCGCCCCGCGCCCCGCCGCCCCTCTCCGCGCGGCCCACCCCCCGACCCCCGCCCCGGCGACCACCCCCGACGCCCACGTGACGCGGACGGTGACGGGCGCCAGCCGGGCCGCCAACCCCGCGCCGGGAGAGCGTCGCGGGCTTCGTGAGGCGGCCGCGGGCTGTGGGCGGGGCGGGGCGGGGCCGCCGTCCGGACTCCGCGGGCCTGGGCCGGGCAGGGCCGGGGGCGTCGCCGGGGAACTGGGCCGGGGTCGTACCTACCGCTGGGCGCTCGGAGCGCCGCCGCCGCGTCCCCCGCCGCCTCTCGCCGCGGCGCTGCGGCCCGCCGGGGCCCCGCGCCTGCGCCCGCCTCCGCCCCGCTCGGCGGGACCCCCGCCTCGGCGCGCGCCCACCCCCGCGCGACCCCGTCCCCTCCTCCCAGCTCGGCCAGAAAGAGAAAATGGCGCTCGATTTGCGTCCGGAAGTGACGCGCGCCCTCATTTGCATGCCAGTACAGCCAGCCAATGGGGGGAGAGGGTGCATGGGGCCCCCCCACGGGCACTGCCCCACAGGACCCTTGGGGCCCCTGTCTGAAGCTGGACTGGAGGCTCTGGAGTGGGACTGGGGGGTCCCCTGTTGTAGACCCCGCCCCTAACCCCCTCCTGCCACAGTGGGCCGGGCTGCCAGCCTCTCCCTTGCATCCCTGCAAACTCTCGAGAGAGTTTGAGTAGGTGGTGACGTCATGGGAAGGGGCGGGGCAAGGGTGTCGTTCACCACGTGACCAATCACGTGGGCTCACCAGAGCTTTGACTTCATTTGCATGGCATGGGGGTGGAGCTAGTGGCCGTGGCAGGAAAGGGTGGCCCCGCCCACATCTCAGAGCCAATAGGAAGCTAGCTGCGAGGAGAACCCCGCGCTGCCATTGGAGAACACAACTTGGGCTCCTGGAGGTCGGACAAGTGCGCCCTTGAAATTGACACCTCTTGGGGACAGCCTGGATGGGGGCTCCTGACCTCCCAGCCCTGTCCTGAGAACGCTGCCCCACTCTCCTGCGAAGCCTGGTTTCCCGTGGGCGCTTCTGTCCGCTGCGGGGAAGAGGGGAACCGCGCGTCGGCAAAAGCGCCACCGGCCCGCGGGGCCCCGGCGCGCAGAGCGGGTGGAGCGCACGAGCACCCACTTCCCGCGACGGCGCACGTGGACGGGGGCGCACGTGGACGGGGGCGCACGTGGACGGGGGCGCACGTGGACGGGGCGCTTCGACCTGGCCTGGGCCCTCCCCGCGGGGCGCACGGAGACGAGGGCAGGCCTGCAGCCCCTCCTCCCCCTCTGCTCCCTGTGACCCTCCAGACCCTGCCCTCCGCGTGGACCGGCTCCGGCAAGGCCTGCCCGCCTCGGCTCATCTCAGCAGCGGAGCCTCCTCCTCCCGGAGCACCAGGACCTTCCACTCGGGCTTCCGGCCTTGCAGCGCGCCAGGCACACCTGCTTCCGCAGCAGCCGCGCTGACCTTGGAGCCGGTTGAGGGGGCGCGTCTGCCCGTGTCCCCCCAGTCCGTCCTCCCCTGGACCTGCTCCTCTTGCCCAGCCCCTCATGTGCAGTCATCCGCTCCCACAATGGCAGCCTGTCCCTCTCTACTGGGACCTTCTCCTCAGTGCGGCCCAGTGACCCAACACAGCAGGCGCGGACGAGCGGAATGAGTGTAAAAACGTGTTAAGTTCTGGACGGATACTACACCGCCACAGTGTGCTCTTTCCCTGGAGGAACACAAGTCTAATTGAAGGAGAGTTTGATCGTTCTAGTCATGCATTATGATTCAAGGTGATCATGAATCACAGAGCCAAATGGGTACAATATCCCTATATGTCTTCCTTGAAATCACGGGTGTGCTTAAAAGTAGAGTTAAAGCCTTCAAGGGCCTCTTGATCCAGATCCAGGTGCTCTAAGGAGAGCATTTGGTCACATTTCTCCACAGTTGCTTGGACTTCCTCGACTGGACAGCCTCAGGCTCTCCACCCCAGCCCTCACCACTCTGTAGAAACTCCTGGGTCACCAGCGACCTCATAACTGTTAGACCCAAGAACAGAGGGGAGTCCTCACCCTTCATCTGCAATCCCTCTCCCTTTCTGGAAGCCCTTCTCTCCCTGACCACTCCCAGACGTGCCCTTTCATCTCCAAGCTCTGACTGTGCCTTACATCTTCACCAGCTTCTCTCCCTCAGCCCATCCTGGACTGTGGGTCTCCAGGATGACGCCCACTTTCATTCCTTTTTCAACACATATTCCTCCCCCACATCCTGTGTGCCAGGCCCTGTGCTAGGTACTAGAAATCCCATCCCTCTCATTGTATTACTCTGCATACTCTCCCTTCTTAATATCAGCTGTAAATTCAAACTTCATTATTTCACTTCCAAATCCGTGTGTGTTCCTCTCTTGCAAGCCTCAATTTACTCTTCTGGCTGCCAGTGGGGCAGCCCCGCCTGGGTTTCCCACGGGCACCTCAGATGTAAAATGTTCCCAACAGCCCATCAACCGTCTTTGTAATTACAGTAAGCGGTGGGCTTAACTGTCCTTCATTTTCCCATCTCCAGTTTTCCAATTTTACATCCTAAATGTTCCTCAAATCTGTTGTCTCCCCAGCACCTCGGAATTCAGGTCACCCCCTGACGAACACCAACACGAGCACCCACCTTATCGCCAGCTTTGGCTCCTCAGGTGCATGCTCTAGGCAGCCGTCCCGAGACGTAGCCAAGACAAACAGAGCCCCACCATTCCCCTTCCTATCTTCAGCCATTCTGCATCCTCCAGGATCAAGCCCAGTGGTCAGCATGGCACACAAGCTCTCCAAGCTTGACCGGTCCCAGCCCATCTCCTGCCATCAAAAATACCACAGTGTCCATGGAGTGCCTGCCCTCCCCAACACCCGAACCAATTTTCATTCCACGGCCATCCGAAGCTGAGTTCTGCTGCCCTCTCTTCCAGGAAGATCTCCCTGACCACCACCACTCCACACAGACACATCAGAAAATGTGGCAGGCACTTCTCCTTGGTGTTCCAGAACATTCTGTGTGTCTGTCACTGTGCTCACTGGGTTGTCCCATCACCATCTGCTAACGTGTTTGTCTCTCAGGAAGTACTCTGCCAGCCGTGTCTTCTTCGCCGTCGTACTCCTGATGCCTAGGTTACTTGAAGAAATAACATAAGGAAATATTTTAATAAATACAAGACAACTTTAATAAATGTTGAATAAAAGTTTTCTCCCAGCTTATTATTAAAGATTCGAACATATTGAAAGTTGAAATAATTATACAGTGAGCACCATCACCAAGATCTTGTCGTTAACATTTTGCTCTCCTTGCTTTACTACGCACCTCTTGACCCATCCTCTGTTTTCTTATATATACATTCAAAAAAAATTGCCGACGTCCGTCCACTGCATCCCTATACCTCGGCATGGGTATATAATGAATGATGTTTCAAACTACCGTCCACAGCTTTGAGGTTGAGAGGACTGTCCCTCCCTACCACAGCAGGAATGAGCAACGGGCCCAGTGGGACTGGTCGAGATCATGTCCCAGGAGTCGGGAAAGTGCCGGCGGAGACGTGGCCAACTCATGTCCCAGCACACGCGTTTGCTCCGCCCACTTGCTGTCCCCACAAGGACAGATGCTTTGATTTTGGTTCTTCAAAAGTGAAAATGCTGTGCTGAGTCCTTCCTACCCCCTCATCTCGTAATCCGAATCAGCGCTTGTGATGTAATTGCGCAGCGTGACGAGAGCCATCGGGGTAAGCACAGAAGAAGGAAAATCGGGGACTAGCCCCGGAGCCTGTGCTGCCCTCGTGCACGTTTAGAAGCAGGGACGCCCTTGGTCTTGTCCTGCCCAGAAGGCCCTAACCTGGGGACAGAAGTGCCATTATAAAGTGGCTTTGTATGTAAAGAGAGGAGGGGAAGAATCCTTTCTCTGAGACACAGACCCCGGGTGAAGACAGTGGGCTTGATCTCAGCCGCACCCGCTCCCGCGGCGGCCTGTCCCCACGTGGAGTCCGCGCAGTGTGCAGCCACATGGGCAGCGCTGGCTGATCGACACACACTGTAGACAAGCTCGTCTACGATGAAATATATCGCTGCATCATCCAAAACCACTGGAATGTCCACAGAAAAGAGGGAAAGTTACTCTTTGTGAACAACTTACAACAATCTAATCATGCCTTTCTTGCCTATGTTCTATATATACTTTTTGTGTGTCTGCTGGGTGCCAAGGAGACAGTGATGAGCAGAAAACCAAAGCTTGGAATCCCGTGGAGGAGACCATCACTAGTGAAATAGCTACAGAGTGAGACTGGAATTAGAAACTGAGGGAGAGGCGCCTGCGGGGCTCCGTGGGTTAAGCCTCTGCCTTCGGCTCAGGTCAGGATCCCAGGGTCCTGAGACAGAGCCCTGCATCGGGCTCCCTGCTCAGCGGGAATCCTGCTTCTCCCTCTCCCACGCCCCCTGCTTGTGTTGTCTCTCTCGCTGTCTCTCTCTCTCTGTCAAATAAGTAAATAAAATCTTTTAAAAAATAAGATAAAATCAGCAGAGGCAAACACTCCTGCAGCAGGTAAGCTCTCCACAAATCTGCAATGCAGAAACCCGACCTAGAGTAGCGGCCTTGCGGGAGCAACAACCTGAGGTCAGAAGGACAAGAAAATACTACTGGATCAAGGCAGCGAGACACGGTGAGCGGAGGCAACTCCAGCAGCAGGAACAGCCCCTGCAAAGGCCCTGTGCCTGGAGAGAGCATGCCCTAGGCATGCTGACGAGAGAAACCAGAAGTGCAGAGCATGGGAAGAGAAACACTACGAGAGTAGGTGAGGGACCAGATCATGAAGCCACTGGTCCTAAGACCTTGGAGAAGCTCATTAAGCGTTTTCACGGGTGGGTTGATAGAATTAGATTTGTGTCTGAAGAGTACAGGTGGCTACGGTGGGGAGGAAAGACTGGAGATGGGGGGAGGGAAGATGTGGGAACAAGAGCCCGGAACTTGTTGGACGGGCCCCGGCGGAAGAGCTGAGATCAGGGGAGGAGCTGGGAAGACAAAGAGAAGCAGGAGAAGCAGCCGGGAGAGACAGTTAGGGGCGAAGTGAGGAAGACGTGGTGATAGTTGGACCCTGCTGTGAGTCAGGGAGGACAGCACTGAATAACTTAACACCAACCAGCCTGACCTGACCAGACGTTTCTCCCAAGAAGACATTGCAATGGCCAACAGACACGTGAAAAGATGTTCGACTTCACGAATAATCGGGGAAATGCTATCAAAACCACAGTGAGATATCCCCTCACACCTGTTGAATGGCTGGAATCAAAAAGACAGGAAACAACCAGTATTGGGGAAGACATGTGGAAAGGGAACCCCGTGCGCTGCTGGCAGGAATGCAGACTGGGGCAGCCCCTGCGGAGAACAGCGTGGAGGGTCCTCAAGTACACAAATTAGAAATACCACGTGACCCAGTAATTCTGCTGCTGGGTGTTCACCCGAAGAAAACAAAAACATGAGCTTGAAAAGATTTATGCACCCCTATGTTTACAGCAGCGCTATCTGCAATAGCCAAGATCTGGAAGCAGCCCACGAGCCCACCACTGATGAACGGACAGAGAACACGTGTAGACTCGCCACACGGTAGTGTCAGCATCAGAAGGAATGAGATAGTGCCGTCTGCAGCAGGATGGACCTAGAGGGTCTGCTCGGGGAGATGAGTCAGGCAGAGAAACACAAATAGCATATGGTTTCGCTTACACCTGGATCTAAAAAGCAAAACAAATGAACACGTCCATAAATATGGAGAACAAACCGACGGTTGCCAGAGGGAGGGAGGAGATGAGCGAATGGGTGAAGGGGAGTGGAGACACAGGGTTTCCATTACGGAATGAAGAAACCACAGGAAGAAAAGGTTATGGTCAGTGTGTCATAGTGCAGCAGGGTGACAGATAGTAGCTCTTCCTGCAGCGAGCACAGCCCACTGGAGCGACGGTCCATCATTGCCGCACACCTGAAACTAAACTGTGTGCCAGCTGTGCTCAAATAAGTAAGTAAGTACATATGTTCTAACCCAAAACCTCCAAAGAGAGGGAAACAGACCGTGGAAACAGGAAAGAAAATGAGGGATCCCAGATTTGGTCTTGACCACGTTGAGGATGGCTGTGAAGACCTCGAGGTGTCTGGATCTGAAAGCCTGGGGGAGAAATACGAATTTAAAGTCACCATAATGTAGACGATAATTAAGCTACAAACACGGAGGAGGAGAGCAAAGAACTGAACACAAAGTTGCTAGTACAGAAAAGGCACGGGATGAAGGTTGCTTCTTGGAGTCACTTCTACCCTGTGATTCTATATTTTAACACAATAATGAAGTTAAAATACAAATCACTTTGCAGACACCCACCTTCCCAGGTTTATTATGACAATATAACAATAGGATAAACTTATAAATTACATGGTTGGTGTTGGTGGGGTTTTCTGGGGTGAAAAATCAGGATTTAGGGTTAGATTTAGCTGGATGGACTCAGTTTGGATGATCCCAATTTTGTTGGCAATATGCAAAGCTTCATAGTCAGGAGCCAGGGGAATCTGCCTTCTGCTCTCCATCAGCCCTGACGGGGTGCTGACCTTGGCCACTCAGTGTCACAGAGCTTCCTCACAGCCTGTCTGATGGGGGGCTTGCTGGCCTTGACATCCGCAGTGAACACCAGGGTGTTGCGGTCTCCGATTTTCTTCACGGCTGACTCAGTGTGGCGTCGTGGTCCAGCTTGGTTCTCACGCGGGCTCTTTTGAGGACCCCTGGGCCGCCTTCAGAGGTGCTGCATCTTGGGTGGTGGGAGTGCAGGGAACGCGCAGATCTTTTCTGTGTGTGACTGTGGACGCCTTTCAGCAGCGAGTTTTGGGACTTCAAAGCTCCTTTGCTTTGGCTCTGGCTTTGGAAGGGGCAGGGATTCCTCCTTGCCATCTTCCTGAAAGGCCGATGTCGGTATCATTGTGCAACAGGTAAAGCATGAGACCCCATGCCAATGGAAAGTCGTCCCATCGTAATTATTTCTAGAAATCATGGCTTCCAAAGAAAATTTTCAGATATGTTAATATAAATTATCTACATGAACTATTGTAACCCTACAGGGAGGGTTGACAGAGTCACGACCGGTGTGGTCTGGAAAACATAACCAAGTAATCAATGGGGTAATGACCGGTGGGACGGTGGTGTGGTCTGGTAACAACACGAGGAGCAACTTGCCCAGGCAGGCGTTGGGAGGAGCTGGAGGGGAAGTCATGTCTATACTGAAGATGCAATCAGGTGAAGAGAGAAACAGATTATTCCAGGTAGAAGAAATGGCCTGTCCCAAAGCCCAAAAAGAAAAGAGAGCAAGACATGTTCCAAAAAATTAAAAAAGGGTCCATTTGGTTACCAACGCCAGAGAGAGAAGGCTGGAAAACGAATCAGGGGTATATTATGTCCAGTTACAAAGAGCAGATCTATGCCAAGGGCAGTGGGGAGCCATGGAAGGTTTTAAAGCAAGGGGGTGATCTAAACATGCGTGTTTTGGGAGGTCACTCCAGCTTCAGGTTTTAGCACCCGTTTGTCGCACATGCTCTCATAATCTACATAAATCCAGTTTGCCATGTGACGTAAATGCAGGCCTCCCAAGTGAGAATGCAGAGCTGCCATTTACCCAGATCCTCCGCTAACCAGCGAGCCCCCCACCATCGCTTGCGTCTGATAGAAACTCAGTAGTGGGCGGGAACGGACGCTCGGGTTGGAGGCTGTTGGCACAGGGAAGCTGGAAGTGGCTAAGCAGAGCTGTGACAACTTGTGTCCGGGGGCCTACAGGTGTGGGGAGTGTACTTTCCCCGGTGGCCCTAATTTGGAAGGGGAGAAAACAGGGGACGCTGGCAGCCATTGGCCAGGTCCCGCTCCTTCTGGGCCGATGGCTGCAGAGACGATTGTAAGTGTCCATTTGTATGTTCAGTCTCCCAGTTCCCCTGCCCTCTGGGTCTTTCTGACACCTGTGAGAGGCTGACCAGTTCATGGGAGGCTGGGGACCTTCACAGCTTGGGGACTGTCTCAGAACCTCCACAGCCAGTCATATCATGAGACGTGCTCTCTCTGTCGCCGTGTCATCACGGCAACCGTCTGACCTGAGAGAGCAGCTGCCCAGAATCGTTCAAGACCAGACAGGGTGCGACAGATCAGTATCATGACCACCATGACAAAGACAAGAACAATTCATTGCCTTTTTTGCCTTTTTTTCTTAAGAGACAGAAGGAGAGGGACAGAGAGAATCTCAAGTAGTCTCCACACCCAACATGAGCCGGACATGGGGCTCAATCCCATGACCCCAAGATCATGACATGAGCTGAAATCAAGAGTCAGACACTTAACTGACTGAGCCCCCAGGCACCCCCAATTCACAGTCTTGTAGGGTGCTTTGGAGCTAGGAACCCCATGTGCCCAAGCCAGACAAGAGAAAAAAATCCCATAGGCCATGAGGATTAACGCTGAAGAGACAAATGGCTTTTCCTTATGACAGGTGGCAGCCTGTTCTGCTTCACACGCTTCAGTGACGCCGGTAGAGCCAGGAGGATCCGCAGCGCACAGACACTGCCCTGACCAGCCGGCCAGGACGCGAGAGCAAGCCCCACTCCCGTCACCACCAATGCCAGTCTGCGGCCCTTCAGGACAGCGGTGGTCGGAGCTCCTCTAGGGGAAACGGTAGCCCTCCTTCTATTTGTAGAGCTCCGCCTTCAGGAAGACCGCTCTGGTTGTCGGCATCACGGCGAATCAGAAAGCCATCCAGGAAAAGTGCCTGAATAATAATCACGGCGCTCGATGAAGTGCCTCATTTGGATAAAGCCTCATTTTGGAGCTCATGTCTGAGTTGGGGTTTCTAGCTTGGTGGTCTCTAAAATTAGGGCCTCTGTGCACAGACAAGCCCCAGAGTACTTTTCCTAAAGTGAATGAGTTATCAGTCTGAGGAAAGCAACACCAACTGTCCTGGACACCCCCCAAAAAGTAGTGTCCAGCCAGGGCACATGGAGATCCAGGGACAGAGGGCTTGCCTGTGACGTGGGGGGTTGTGCACTTGGATCTCGTTGTTCTCTTTCAGGTGGCAGGTGTTTTGCCCATTGCTCTATGAAGGCTACTGAATTAAAATTTAGAATTAGCTGGAATTTGATCAACAGAGTTTAAATGATTCTTTATCTGGGCGAGAGGGACATGGGCAAAGTCACAGGCTAGGATAATTTATGAAGAGAAACTAACTGATTCTCACCATTAAGGAAGCTGAGAAGTCCCACAGTCTGTTGAGTGAGCTGAAGACCCGGAAAGCCAGCGGCGCAAAGCCAATCCACACTCTGTCGGTGGGAGTCCTGGTCTAAGGCCGGAGAAGACTGTGTCCAGCTCACACAGGCAGGCGGGAAGGAAAAGGAGCTAATCTTCTCTTCCTTTTGTTCTACTCAGACCCTCAGCGCCTGGATGACGCTCACCCATCCTGGGGAGGGCATTCTGCTTTACAGAGCACACCAATTCAGAAGCTAATCTTATCTGGAGTGCACTCACAGACACACACAGAAATCATGCTTGGTCTGCATACCCCATAATCCTCAGACATAAAATTAATCATCACATTGGATATCACCTGGAACCAAAGCCTCAAGGGCCTTTGCAATATCTCCAATGGGTTTTTTCTGGCTTCCACTCTCTATGGGATCCGAATATGTTTAGTTACTATATGCATATTTGCAGGATGGGTGGAACTATTTCCTTGCCGAGAAGTTGTAGCCCTTTACAGTGGCTAAAAACTTTGATTTTGTTTCCAACCAGGGACATCCCAACTTTTATATCAAGTGATCAAGGCACACACTATAGGAACCATCATGAAAGAACTCTGTAAAGAGATATTATTTACTCAAAAACTATATGGTCTCTGCCATCCGCAGTATTCTGGAAAGGCTGAAAGAGTCAAAGGCATCCTTAAATTAAAACGAGCAAAATTTTTGAAGCCCTGAGTGCCTTTGGCCGAAAGTATCCCACTGGTCCTTACAGCCACACGGGTTAGTCCCTCAAGGACGTATCTGTCACCCTATGACCTGGCAACAGGGAAAGCCCACACAGTCAGGGTCTTCGCCTCTCACACCAAGTCCTGCCCTGCTCCACACACGCATGGGACAAGAGTGCAAGGGTCCCACGTACTGGCGCTTCTGTCACCGGCAGGTGAAGGATGCCTTCCCACCAAATCCTTCTCAACAGCGTCTTCGTGACCCTGAACCCAGAGGTTCTGTCCATGGGAAAACACATCTGAGAAAACTGTTCCCGAACTCCACAGGGGCACCCTCACCATCGGTCACTAACAGCACATCCAGCAGTAAAACTCAAGAGAGTCAGATTTCACAGCTTGATTCATGATTCACAGCTGAAGAAGCAATCCAGAATTCCACCCAGCTGGAAGACTCTTTCAGTAAGGGACCTTGAACTTCACAGATTCCCTAGAAGCAGCTTATTTTCAGAAGCAGGCAGTGGACCAGAAACCATTAGAGCAAGCTGATGACCTCACCGAGTGGAGGGCTTCCACCCAAGGCCATAGTAAGTGACAGGCTTTGCTGGAATTGAGTTGAAATGCCAGTGGCTTGTCTGGGTTGCTCTTCCACAGAGAGACGGTGGGGAATTTCATAGTCAGCGATGCCAGGGAACGAGGCTGGTGAAGAACCTTCCTCAGGTTCCGGAACACCTGATCATTTTTAAGCTCTAGAAGAAAAGGTCTCTCAGTCCCTCCCTGAGAACGTAGTCAATTCATAAAGGAGGTGTCACAATATCAGATAAAAATGGCCCCCACTGTCTGTCATATCCAGTTACACCTGGAAACCCTCCCAAATGTCACTTCGTGAGAGGCCTGCGTCAAGATTGGCTAGTCTTCGGTCTATCAGAAGAGTGTCTGTTCCCTCCTGAGACAGGTCATGCTCTAAATAATGGACTCTGTTTTTCCGAATTTTAGTTTACCTTTTGAAACTTTATGTCCCTTTTCTCCCAGGGCCTTTGGGAGAAGGAGCAGAGGAGAATGGAGGCCGTTTCATGGGCTTTGTTCTCTGAGCAAATGTAGATGATCGTCTACATAGAGTGTCAGCACTGACTCAGGAGAGTGACTTAGATCCTTTCAGTCTTGATTAAGGACCTGAGCGCAATAGGAGGAAGGTCAATGAGCCCCGAGGCATAACCGTTCAGGGGTGCTGTTGTGCTCCCCAGGTAAAAGTGAAAGGCACTGCATGTCTTCATCAAGGGGCACACTGGAAAGGCAAAGACCCACCACATTGAACAAGTGGCTTCAGGAGGAACTGGCAACAGGATGGTATTTGGGTTGGTGGGAAGGAGAAATGACAACTTTATTGATGCCCAAAAGCCTCGAGCATGTTGATATCCTCACCCATTTTGTTCCTTTACTGAAAGAGCAGGAGTATACTCGGGAAGTGTTTGGCACCAGAAGCCCATGGATGAGAGGCCTTCAGCAAGAGGCAGGATATTTCCTTAGCTTCTGGCTTCAAGGAATATGAGGGAAATTCCGATAATGGTTCTAGTGGAGGTGGGAGCTAGTTGAACTTTAATAGTTTCTGGTCCAATTATTTTTCCTATGTCCGTGTCCATGGGATCTTCATACTTGTCAGGTACAGCATCAAAATCCTTCTCAGGGTTTGCATCAGATATCATGGAGAAGGCAGACGCAGCTTGGTGTTGAAGACAGGAGTTGTCTGGGTTTCAAGGAATAGTCCCTATAGTGTGCATTTATGGTCCAATCAATTTTTACAGGAAATGTTTCAAGTATGACTTTTAGGAGATGTCAACCTACTTTTCTGACTATCTTTGGACTGGTTTATCATGTAAAGGGGGATCCTGTAGGTCCCTTTCCAGGTCAGTCCCATTGGCTTTTGCCATCTAAGGTTTAGAATATGAAATTCTATTGATATAGGTCAGATGACCCTGGGTCATACGGATCAAAAAGAATTCTAAATGCTATGAATATTTGCTGGTCTTAACTGGGTTCAGAGAAATCCTTAATTATAGTTTTTAACTTGTCTTAGGTCCAAGGATTAACTCCACAGTTGCCTACATATCTGGCTTATGGAAGGAAAAATCTCTAGAGGCAACTGGTAATTTGGGGTTGTAAGAGGATTTTTTTGGAAAGCGTAGGGGATCTGGATGATGGAAGAAGAGGGCAGGGTCAATGGAGATGCAAATGGAGAGCAACCAGGGACAAGGGGGACCTGGGCTTGGGAGGCACCCCAGGGTGATAAATTAGCTGGGCGTTGCTAGAGTGTGTCAAGTTGGTCATTAGCCTTGGTTAGACAATCTTCTAGTGAAATCATTTTCTATTCAAGATACAATTCGGAGGGCGCTGCATACTAATCAAGCAAGGCCGCCCACTTGGGCCTAAGGAACCTTACTTCTTTGATTTTCTAAATACTTCTCAAATGCACAATATTTTTTCAAGCCGTATGTTCCTCAGGCTGCCCCAAATCAGCCTTGGTGAGGTTACGTCATTGAGAAAGACAGGCATAAGTGTTCAGGTTATAAACAAGAGTACCTATAAGAAGTAGGAGTTGTCCTGGAGGAGAGGCTCTAGACTCAGCACCTGAGAGCTGTGAAGGCTGGAAGGTATGTGATGTGATGGTCGTGCACCTTGAGTCTCAGCCCCCAACCTAACAGTTGACCTGGCAGGTAGAAAACCAGAGAAAACGCTCTCTGAATCAAAGCCAGGCTCTCAGGACACAAGGTTGGCAGAAGGACAACCTCATTTGGTTTCACTGGTGACCCACAGCAGTCTATCCAAGAAGACACCAGTCCATGGGAACTACAGACCAGTGTGGTCAGCGAGGCTGGCTCAAACCACAGGCTCATGGGCCTATCCTGGAGTTCCACTCTGCAATTCTTATCATTATGACCAAAACTCTTTTAGACAGCACAACACAAAGCCAGAATGCAGGGGCACATGGCTGGCTCAAATAGTTGAGCACCCAACTCTTGATCTCTGGGTTGTGAGTTCGAGCCCTACTTTGGGTGTAGAGCGTAGTTAAAAAAAAATAAGCTCTTTGAAAAATAAAAAAGAAGAATGCAAAGACAACAAAAGGGAAGGAAAAGAATCGTCTGATCCCACCAAGGATGCCACACAAATAGGAACAAATAACAAGATCTGGGAAGAAACATGAGACTAGCTTAGAAATGCCAGTCAAAGATTGCAGAGTTCAGACCCTCTGCCAGCTTACCACAGGGGCCTCTGTGGGGGCTACACCTGGTCAGAGGTGGGGACTGCAGTGACAGTCAGGGCAGACTGGACCCTGGCAGATCCTGCGTAACTGTGGAAGCAAATGGAGATCAGGTGAATGGGAACATGCAGAGGTTATTTATTCAAAGCTTGCTATGGCCAAGGGGTCAACCACCATCACTTGGTTTATCAGAGACTCAGGTATGTCCTGATGGAGGCTATGGACCTGGGGATGCTGTAAGTGGCTTCTGGAAGTGGGGCATCCAATGTCATGGGCTTGGGGAGGAAATCTGGCTTTCTCTGAGCCAGAAGCAGGGGTGGAAAATGGGGCAGCTGTAGTCACGGACCAAGTCCTATTGCCAATGTGCTCCGGCCAGCATCATTGGTCTCTCAGTCAGGATCTACAGCCGTTGCTTCTGTTGATGTTGTTGTTAAAGGTTTTATTTATTTATTTATTTATTTGAGAGAGAGAGAGAGCATGAGCAGGAGGGGGGGCAGAGGTAGAGGGCAGAAGCAGGCTCCCCACTGAGCAAGGAGCCGATGTGGGACTCGATTCTAGGACCCTGGGATCATGACCTGAGCCAAAGGCAGATGCTAAGCCAACTGAACCACCCAGGTGCCCTACAGCCACTGTTAAAAGGACAAAATAAGCAATTTGTCAGAAGCACAGAGGATCTCAGCAGCACGTGCTAGGAGATATGGAATAATGTGAAGCAAACAAAGATGTTGGAGCACATGGCCACCCCTTCCTCTCTCAAAGGCCCTCACGTCCACGGGCTCCTTCCCACACCACCACCACCACCATCTCACTCCTGATCTTTGCTCTCCCCGACTCTGGGCTCGGGTAGCGGAGGGCGAGCGAGGGCGAGCGAGGGCGAGCGAGGGAGACGCAGGTATTAGCTCGTCACTCTTCTCCTTGAGGCCTGTCACTCCAACCCAGGGAAGTCTCCAAGACAAAAAGAGCCAAGTGATAAGGCGGTCTGATCGCTGGAGATCTGCTTGTCTGAGATAAGGGGTTGTATCTCCTGCCCTCTAAGGCGGTTCCAGCTCACTAGCACGCAGGAGCCCGGCAGCACTGTGCCTCTTCTGCCGTGGACCTGCGCTGGGCAGTAACCGCTGGGGACCTGTGACTGCCATGGGCCAACTCCGCACCCTAGAGAGGGAGCAGCCGAAGGCTTGGCACACCTGCCATGACCACAGAACCCAGGGAGAACCGCTTCTCAAAGTGATGGACCTGCAGACTTAGACGGTACTAATGCCAGTGCATTTCCCACAGTCGAAGAGGACTCGGCTGCAAAACAAAGTTTTTGTCAGTAAAAAAGACTTTGTCAGTAAAAACAAACAAAAAACGGTAAAACTGACAAGTGTGTGGCCTTGAATATTTTCAACTATTATAATTTGCCATTTGGTCTGAAGTCTCATTATTGATTATAACCTTAAAAAAAAAGAGAAAGAGAAAACGCTGAGTTTTATAGATATTATCTTAACATGGGAAAGCCCAGCTTCACTCATATGAAAACGATGACTTTGACAGATATGGCCTGACTTAACAGATACATCATCCTGGGTGATACAGTGACGGGCAGAGCTTCAAGGAACTCGCTAGAATGACAGTACATAAGACAAGGAACACCATGCCTTGAGGTCATGCAAAGCTCAGTCTTTTTTTTTTTTTAAGATTTTATTTATTTGAGAGAGAGAGAGATCACAACTAGGCAGAGAGGCAGGCAGAGAGGGGGGAAGCAGGCTCCCCGCTGAGCAGAGAGCCTGATGTGGGGCTCAATCCCAGGACCCTGAGATCATGACCTGAGCCGAAGGCAGAGGTTTTAACCCACTGAGCCACCCAGGTCCCCTATTGAGAATTTTTAATATTATGCGAAACTCCCATAACATACAGTTAATCATTTTAAAGTATAAAGTCTAGTGGTACGTTCCATCACGTTCCATCACTTCTCTCATTTCCAGTCATTTTCATCACCCCAGGAGAACATCCTGTAGCCATTAAAGAATCACTCCTAATTCACACTCCCCTAAGCCCTGACCACTAATCTTTCTTTCTATGGATTTGCCTATTCTGGACAGTTCATATAAAAGGAATCATACAGTATGTGTTTTTTTGTATCTGGCTACTTACACTTAGCATAATGTTTTTGAGGTTCATCCAAATTACATCTATCATAATTCATTCCTTTTAATTGCTAAATAATATTCCATTGTATATATAAGACACATTTTTGGGGTCATGATCTCAGGGTTCTGGGATCAAGCCC